>NW_027530366.1:1030279-1030601 GCF_008692635.1 Crocuta crocuta
CTCTCTCTCTCTCTCTCTCTCTCTCTCTCTCTCTCTGTCAGAAAATAAAGAAATAAACTTAAAAAAGAATAAAACCTCCTCAATAACAACCTCCTTCCCCCCATTCCAGCTCAGGCACCACTTTGCAAAGGCCCTTTGCAGCCCACAGACATATGCCTGTGTACACACATGTACATTAGTATATACGTAGGTATTACACTTGGTTTTACTCATACTTTGTTACCGGCCTGTGCTACAGTTGTAGAAAGAGAGGTGTGTGTGTGTGTGTGTGTGTGTGTGTGTGTGTGTGTGTGTGTGTTGAGAAGTGGCAGGGCAAAACGAG
>NW_027530366.1:1030792-1057280 GCF_008692635.1 Crocuta crocuta
AGGTGGGTAAATTAGTATTTGAGGCTTTAATCACTTCTTGCAATGGGAGGCACTTTGAAGGAACAGCCCTAGACTTCTGGGGCTTCTGAGTTGCCTTGTAGCAGTGATATCAGCTAATATTTATGCGGCCTTTAAATGCTGAGTGCTGTGCTAAATGTACAACATATTTTCCCTTAAACCTCACAAAAATTCTATAAGGTAGGTACTTTTAATACTCCAATTTTACAGATGGGCAAACCAAGGCATGCAGAAGGTGACTTATTTGTCCAAGGCCACACAGCTCATAAGTAGCAGGTGTTGGAAATTGTCAGGCCAGAAGCTTGTGTGGAACAGCCATTAAGAATTTGTCCTGTCTCCTATACNAAAAAGAATTTGTCCTGTCTCTTATCAACCATAGAGACTACATGTTGTCCCCCCCTTTTTTTTTTGCCAGTTTGTGCTTTTGTGTCTTTTTTTAAAAAATATTTTTATTTATTTCTAGGAGAGAGAGANACGCTTAACCGACTAAGCCACCCAGGCGCCCCGTGTGCTTTTGTGTCTTTGTACATCCTATTATCTCGACCTTCAAGCTGACACCTTTATGCTTTGGGTTTTTTCACAGGTGCTTGAGCTCAAATTAAATAGAAGACCCTCCCCCCCTTTTTGGGTCACTAAAGCCCAGTAATTGTGGACAATGAATATTTTTTTCTACCCTGAGTCCAAGGAAATATATGACTCTGGACTCATATATACCTCTCTATTTACCTTCCCATTCCTGCTTTCCATTATTGCTAGTGCCTCTCTCTTTTAGCGCTTTCTTATCTTTCATTTGCACTACTATTATAGCCTTCTAACTGCTCGTCCTGTCTTCCCCCGTGTTAACATCCCCTTCCAGCATGTTGATGGAGTGCCTGATCTGTGATTGTTACTATGCTCAGATTTTTTTCAGACATTCAAATAACACCTTATGAGATAGGTGTTATTATTCTCCCCACCTTAAAAGTGAAGAAACTGAGGCTTGGAGAGGCAAAGGGGCCTGTCCAAGGTTAGCCAGTTAGAAAGCAGTGGCAGAGCAGGGATTGGCATCCAATTCTTAACTCGTCCAATAGCTTTTTGCTACTCCATGTTGCAGAAGCTTGGGTGTGACAGACTGATAATGGTTCCCAAAGATGTCCACTTTCAAATCCTTGGAACCTGTGAATACCTTGCTTTATGTGGCAAAAGGGACTTTGCTGACGGGATTAAGTAAAAATGTTGAGATGGGGTAATTATCCTGGATGTTGTGGGTAGGCCCAATGATATAATCCCAAGGGTCCTTGTAAGAGGGAGGCAGGAGATCAGCGAGCAGTATTAGGGGGTGTGATGATGGAAGCACAAGGTTGGAGTGATGCAAGGAAGGGGTCACGAGCCAAAAATTGCAAGAGGCCTCTAGAAGTTAAAAAAGGCAAGGAGACAGACTCTCCCCTAGAGCCTCCGGAAGGAACCAGGCCTGCTGACATTTTGATGTGAAACTGCTTTCAGACTTCTGACCTTAAGAACTGTAAGTATGTTGGTGGTGTTTTAAGCACTAGGCTTGTGGGAATTTGTTACAGCAACAGTAGGAAATTAATACATTTAACTAAAGGGTTATTATGAGGAGACAGTGCAAAAACTGGGTCCTGTTTATATTGCTGCTTAGTAGTGCCTGCTACCCGAGAGACATTTGGATGTAATACTACAAAAGTTTCTACTTATCCAGGAAAGAGCAGCTTGCTGACCTGAGATGCCAAATGCCAATGGCCATGAAGCCCAGCAGAGGGCAGACACTCTGCAGGGAGAAAGCAATCCTTGGAAAGGCTTTGCTCCTGTTTTCTATATAAATAAGAGGGTCTTTAAAAGGAAGAAAGATCCTTCTAGGCACTTGTGGGTTGCTCTGATTGTGTTGCATCTTAGCTATGCCTTCATGCATGCCAGAGGAGCACGATAAGTACAAAGACGTTTTCATTTGCCACCCAAGGCTCAGAACTTTCTTGCTTCTTTTATGTATTTATATTGTTGGGACTAGTGCATGGAAATCCTTCCCTGCCCTGCAAATTAGGAGCTGGGTAATAAGGCACAAATACTTTTGCTTATTAATTCCGATGGCTTGTGCAATGGGGGTCAGGTGAGGGGAGAAAATATACATCCAATTAACATTTATTTTTTCATTGAAAGTCTTTTTTTTTTTTTACATTTATTTATTATTGAGAGACAGAGAAAGACAGAGCACGAATAGGGGAGGGGCAGAGAGAGAAGGAGACACAGAATCCGAAGCAGGCTCCAGGCTCTGAGCTGTCAGCATAGAGCCCAACACGGGGCTGGAACTTACGACCCATGAGATCATGACCTGAGCCAAAGTCAGACGCCCAACCGACTGAGCCACCCAGGCACCCCAAAAAGTCTTTCTTATCACACACACTTGACAAGGCACAATCTCATTTAATCCTCACAATATGCTTGTGAGGTGATATTATCACCAATGCACACAGAAGTTAATTCAGGCTAATTTAATTGCCCCGAGTTCCACAGCCAGCAGATGGTAGAACTGGGATTTGAACCCAGGTCTGCCAAGTCTCAGAGTCTGTCTTCATATAACGATGCTACCTGATCTCTCCAGAACTGTAATGTTGTTACAGAAATGTAAGTTGCTGACCAGAGGCAGTGAAAACTGTGTGGCATCATCCTATGGCTTTGAAAACTCGTGCCCATCCTCATGATGGATGCCAGCATCCACCATGCACAAGAAGAATGAAGCCCTCCTACATGCAATGGCACTGGACATTGACCCAAAGCAGGCCTGCCATGTGTTTCATCTCTGAGGGCTTTGCTTGCTTCTCAGTTTGTCTTTCTGATCACCCATCCATTCTAGTCCTTACAATGATTTGTCTAGCTTCTCTGCCCCGTGGCAGAGAATCTGAAGACTTTCTCTAATCTTTCCCTAATCTGAAGACAGTCTCTCACTCTCTAGATCAGTGTTTCACCTGGCTCTCCTGCTAACTGGCTTCTTCCCCTTGGTCTCAATATGTCATTTTATGATATGGCTTGGCAATAGAACACCCCAGAAATAATAATAATGACTGACAGGAGGGTCAAGGACTATTTTGGAGACTAGAGGGTAGGGCACTTAGTCATTGGCTTGGAGACTGACCTGCTTAGGTGCAACTGTCATGACCTTTTAGGAACTTCTGCTCTAGGCAGGCTCCTGCCATCCCTCAAAACTCCTTTTCCATTTAGCCCCAGTTCAATTTGCTCACCTATACATCCCACCTGGTCTGATGATCCCATTCAGTTCAATTCCACACTCATGCTCCTCAGGCCTGTATGCTGACAGGGACTTAGCATCATGAATTTAGAGTAAATGTGAGTTGTGATCACAGGTGGCTCTACTTGGATCAGAGGTATCTAATGCCCCAGCAATTTCTTCTTCACTCTCTCCCTTTCTCCCCTGAAACTGGATTCTGCTTTTTAAAGTCAGCTCATTAGAAACCTTAGCCACTTCTAAAATTTGTGCTGCTTCAGGTTTGGAAATCTGCTTTGGCCTTGACACTGGACAAAGGTTGAACAACAACAAGCGGGTGATAAAAGATCTAATTCTCAAGATTATACCTGAGAGTCAGACTGCTGAGAGCGAGCAGCTGTGCTGAGCCTGGGGGGAAGTCAGTTGGGGTGCGATTGTGCTTCCAATCTATCTATATCTGACTCACATAACTCATGCCAGTTTTCCTGCAACAGTTTTTTTCTAAGCTTATAAACTGCTCTGAATTATCTGTGAATGATGGTATTCATAGATAAACCTTAGATGCTCTAATGCAGTGGTCCTTAGCTATTGTTTTCTGAACCATGGAACCATTTTGGAATCTGTTGGAAGCTACGGGCCTGCTCCTTAAAAAATGCATATGTTCATGTTACATACACATCATGCAAGCAAATGCAGGGCCCTTATATGGAGGGCCCTCCCTGGAGCCCATGAATGGATTCAGGTTAATATCCTTGGAAGAGATGGTAAGATCTCCTGTTAACACAACAATAATTTCTTATTCTCTATTTCTCCAGGCAGCCTATAATTAAGGAACAGACCCTTTAAACAAATATATTTAACATTTTTCTTCAACTCAAGGGAAGTGTGGCCTGTATGCACCCTCTCAGGCTTCTGTTTTGCTTCCTTCTGGCAGCATTGTCCCTAGGTCTCCAGTGTGGGAGCAAGTAAGTACAGGATGGCATGCCATTGGATTTTTGGGTCTTCTCAAGTCATCTTTTTTGATGGTGATGTTGCTTTGGACCAATTGGAAATAAATGGGGAAAAACACTGAAAGCTTAAAGGTCCTTCTGCCAAGAGAACTTTCCCAAGGTGTTTGACAACATTGATCACCTTTCACTCCCTTCTTGAATCTTGCTGCTTCATCTTCATCCATCCTCCTCCTCCTTGGTCTTCTTTGTTGGCTCCTTGGGTACTTTAGATTCAATAGTTTGCCAGCTGAATTCATCAGTTTTCTCCCAAACCAGCCCTCCTCCCTGCCCTTCTTAATGTAGAGACTAGTCATTACCCATCTAGTCTCTCAACCAGAAACCTAAGTGCCATCCTCAGATGTTTCCTCACTGCCCATATCTACTTTAGTCAACATGTTGAGCCACTGAAATCTGTTGACTTTGGTTCTTCCCGTCACAGCCAACTGATCCCACAGCATCAAGACTTGCATGCCTTTAATCCAGCCTCCATATTTGTTACAAGGTGATCTGAAATAAAATTGACTATTTTATTCCCAGGGTCAAGGGACAATACTTACACTGTACCTTTCCCCCAAATATATAATTTCCCTCTAGACTGAGCATGCTAACTTTTGTATTCTCATCACCTAATACAGTGTTTGCATATGGCAGGTCCTCAACTAGTGAGAAGCTTGTTCATTAGCTGAATGAGTGACTGATTAAGCCATATGATCACTTCTCATTGCCTGTAGGCTGGAATCTGAACTTCTTGGCTGCATCTGCAAGACCTTTCATAAAATGGCCTGAACCGTTCCATCTTCATGGGATTCCCTGCCCCATCCCATCCCATTGTCACACCATACACTTTTCACACTTTGATGCATTTGCCTCTCGTGATTCTTCTGCTTGAAATGATCTCTCTGCATAGCATCCATCTCGTCTTCCATCTTCATGCACTTCATGCACTTCAAGGTGCAGCCCAACTGTCCTCTGCCTCACCATAGCTTTCCCTGACAATCTCCTTTCCAATCCCAGCTCCCTTTGACCCCCCAGTATTCAGAATTAATTGATTCTTCAACTGGTTCCAATAACATTTCATTCATACCTTCATTTTGACCTTCATCCCTTTGAATTATATTTATTCTTATATGTAACTATCTGGCAACATTGTGAGCTATTCAGGAGCAGGGACTGGGTCTTGTGGTCTTGTTTACTGTAGTATCCCCAACATCTAGCCCAGCACCTGAGCACTCATAAACATAGAATATGCCTTTATGTTGGTGTCATGTGTGTTCGATACTTTTTAAAAGTATTTTTTTGGGGCGCCTGGGTGGCTTAGTCAGTTAAGCATCCAACTTTCGCTTAGGNGTATTTTTTCATAAAAAAAAATACCAGCATGGGACACTCTTTCCTTTGCTATCTCTCTGCGGCAAACCACCATCATCTCCTGCTTGAATTATTGCAAAGCTTCCTAGTCTCCCTGACTCTACCTTAGGCACTCTCCTCAACTCCACAATTTGCAGCCAGGGTGATCCTCCTAAAATTTAAGCCAGATTAAAATCCTTTGTTGGCTTCTCACCTCAAATCTAAAGTTGCTACCCAACATATCCCTGCCTGATCTGTTCCCCTCACCATCACTTATCCTATGCACGTTGGCTAAGGGTGCAGATGTTGGAGCCATACTACCTGCATTCAAATCCTGGCTCTAACACTGACTAGCTGTGTGACGTAGGGCAAGTGACTTAATCTCTCTGTGCCCCAGTTTCTTCATCTGCAAAATGGGGATAATAGTGTCTACCACATAGGATTGTTGTGAGAAGTAAATGAGTTAATGTATGTAAAGACCTAGAACAGTGTCTGGTATATGGTGGGCACTAAATCAGATTTTGTTAAATAAACAAAAATCTGTCATTCTCTTCCTTGCCTGCTCCTCTCCAGCCACTGTGGCCTCCTTATTGTTTCTCAGACACATTCCTGTCTCAGGACCTTTGCACTTAATGTTCACTCTGCCTAAACACTCTTCTTCCAGATATGCCATGGCTTGCTCCTCATCCTCTCACAAGTCTCTGCTTCCATGTCATTTTACCAGGGAGGCCTTCTTTGAACCATCACCCTTTTAAAATAGCAACACTTCATAATGCTCTGTCTCCTTACCCTTCATAGCACTTCTCAACATTGGATGTATGTTTATATGTTTATTTTCCTTCTTCCCCAACAAGAATGTAAACTCCATGAGGACAGGAGCTATCCTTGCCTTGCTTACTGTTACAATCCTAGCACCTCAAATGGTGTCTAGCATATAATAGTTGCTCAGTAAATATTTGTTGAATGAATGAACAAAAGACAAAAGGGAGAAAATAAAGGTCATGATCTCTCTGCCAAGATAACATGGCAATAAAAAAAGTAAGTGATCTCTGGATAAAGGGAAGAAAAGTCTAACAGTATAGAAAGAAACATAGGGAAAAGAAAAGCCTCTCTCTTCCTATCCTCATCTGTTTCCCGAAAGGTAACCATGTCTCTGTGTGTTTTCAATTTCATTAACCAGTAGTTGTATTGGTTGCTTGCTATATATGCAGAAAAGTGTCATTCTCCAACTGAATTTTCCTTCTCTTTGGTTGGTCTTAATCTCCTCTTTTGCTTCAGCTTCCTTTTGAACCCTAATGTCCAAGACCCAGGTGTAGCCCCATTTCTCTCATTTCACAGTTGCCTGAAGAATCCAGCCAGATAATGCTACATGCTAGTTTACCAATTTGCAGTGGCTACTTCAACCCTACAACTAAGCAACTTAAGATTCCCAGGTGCAGATAAAACCTGTATGCAATCTGTCTCTGTTTAGTTTTCATTGCCAAGATAATTCCACAAAGTTACTGAATATCTAGGTTGGAGTGGGAATGAAGAGAAACTGCCATTGGTGGATAGTCTCCATTCTGCTTTTTGGGAGGACATTGGATAGATGGTGAGTCATTGAGGGTATAATTGTCATCATCATCATCAAAGTACCTTTATGAAGTGCCTAATTTCTGGGGATCTGAGCTAGGCCTATGCAGAGAACTACACAACTCTAGAACTTTACTTCTAAACCATGCATGTTCTCGCAGTCATTGATGTGGGCACATGCAAGATAGATTCAAAACTTCAATATGGCTTAAATCACGTATTGTCTGCCACCATTTCTTCTATGGGTTCCTGGTTATTCTGGAGTGAAATCTACCAAGAAAATATGTTTTGTCTTCTCAATGATATTATTAGCTCTCAAGGGCAGAGAACATAAACTTAACATTCCTGTCTACAGATTTGCTGTATAGGACAAACATAGATGCTCAATAAGAATGGATTAGATCAACCAGACCTGATAAGTAGAGGCAGAGTAAATCCTTTGAATTAACTAACTCCTTTGAAGCTCAGTTTCTTCCTCTATAAAATGAGGAGGGTAATTTTATCTATAGACTTTATGGAGTAGTTGTGAGAATGGAGGGTCAATACATATAAATTGCTTAGCACACAACCTAGCATCTGCTCACTTATTAGCTTTTTAACTATTTCTGTCTCCTGCTCAAGTAGGAGACTATGGAAAAGGGTGAAGATAGCCGCTCTCACACAAATCTGGGTGTTCAATTCAGCTTATAGAGGCACACTGGTCAGTTGACTATGCATTTGGACTTGAGAAAGAAAAAAAGAATTTACCCTCTCACTTATCTTCTTCACTTTTTTTTTTTTACAAATAGTTTATTGTCAAATTAGTTTCCACATAACACCCAGTGCTCATCCCCACAAGTGCCCTCCTCCATGCCCATCCCCCCTCCCCCCTACATACATCAGTTCTCAGTTTTTGTCAGCATTCAAGAGTCTCTCATGGTTTGCCTCTCTCCCTTTCCCCCACCATTTCCCCCCTTCTTCTCCCCCTTGGTCCTCTGTTAAGTTCCTCCTAATCCTCCGATACGTGCAAACATATGATATTTGTCCTTCTCTGCAGCATAGCACCCTCAAGGTCCATCCATGTTGCTACACATGGCCAGATTTCATTGTTTCTCATTGCCATGTAGTATTCCATGGTATAGATAAACCACATCTTCTTGATCCATTCGTCCATTGATGGACGAATGGGACCTCATCAAGATTAAAAGCTTCTGCACGACAAAGGAAACAACCCACAAAACTAATAGGCAACCAACGGAATGGGAAAAGATAGTTGCAAACGACATATCAGATAAAGGGTTGATATCCAGAATCTATAAGGAACTCACCAAACTCCACACCCAAAAAACAAACAACCCAGTAAAGAAATGGGCAGAAGATATGAACAGACTCTTCTTCACTTTTCTGCTGTAATTCCTGGGAAGGGATGCTTTTATGGGTGTACGTGTGTGTGAGCTATTGGTTGGGAGTGGATGCCTGAGTGGTGATTTGCAATGAGCAAAGGCTGCTACTAAAGTCGCTAACAGGCACTTTTTTCAGTCTTTATTCAGCATTTATAGCTAGCCTAATCAGTGTGAGGCATCGCTCAGGAGCTGAGAATCCTGCAATAAATATGACTCACATTCACGCCCCGTTTCACAGGGGGAGGAAGCGAGGGACTAGACAAAAATTCTCCGTTACCGCGAAACCTACGGAACAAGGTTTTCCTTTTCCGCGCTAGTGCGCAAGCGCCACGCCCTGGCGCTGTCCAGCTCTTCCGGCGCGATGCGAGCAACGCGGAATCCAATGGGCATGCTGCGTCAAGGCTGCGCATGCGCGACGCAGGCTCGCCCGGAAGTCCAAGACTAGGTGCTGAGCGCGGATCCGCGGAGATGAAGTAAGGCCTCCGCTTACCTTTGGGAAGTAGGGGCCAACCGCGGGAGGTGGCCCACCAGGGCTGGGGTGGTAGAGCGTCTGCCGGGCCGAGGGGCTGGAGAGGCGCGGAGACTGAAAAACTAGCTCCCTAGTTTTGCTCTTCCCTGCCTCTGGCCAGGCCGCACTTAACGTCCGCCTGTCTCTGCAGCCCTTTAACTAAAGTGAAGCTGATCAACGAGCTGAATGAGCGTGAGGTCCAGCTTGGGGTGGCGGATAAGGTGTCCTGGCACTCCGAGTACAAGGACAGCGCCTGGATCTTCCTGGGTGAGGTCCACATCTTTCTCCCGCACTGCTCGTCATTCTGTCCTGGCCTGCTTTCTAATATTTCAGCATTCCCGTCCTTCATTCCTCCCAGCATTCATTACACCTTTTTCCTTCTGCTATCTGCCCCTTAAATCCTTTTTTCGTATCTCTATCTCCCAACTAGCATTTCTAGTTGCTCTCTCTGCTGAATCAGTGCCCACGATAGTTACCCTTTGCCATTCACTGTGGTAAGAGTCTTGCCACTTGGTTGGTTTGTCAGAGATGGTTGTTACCATTACCATGTTCCCCCTCCCATTACAGTGTTCCCCCTCCCTTTAGACAGATGAGTAAACTGAGGTGCAGAGAACTTAACGGACTTAAGGTCACACAGCTAGTACGTGGAACAACCAGAACTATGGGATTCTAGAACTCATGGTCTTAGCCACTATCCTGTATTACTGCTAGCCCATCTTTCCCCTTCCCTCAGAATTAGTTTTCCTCATCTAATTAGCTCCTGCTTTTTGTTCATGGCCAGATTATCATCTCTGTATTCACTTTGTGTCAAATCCAGTAATTTGACAGTTTGTTCAAAGGGGTTATTTCATCAGATACTGTGCTAAGCACTTTATATCCATTGTTTTATTTAATTCTGACAACAGTTCTGTGAGGCAAGTACTAATATTCCCATTTTAAAGATGAAGGAACAATTTGCAGAGGAATTTCTTTCCTATGGAATGCTCAACAGTTGTCTTAATAATCCTTAGTCTATGTGAGGTGGGGTTAAAATTTTCTAAGTTAAACTGATTTTGGGTCTTAGTTGTTAATTTGTGGGTAAAAGAACAGGTCAGTTCAAGGTATGTTTGTGGAAGCAGAGTTTTATGTTGGAAACTATCTGCTTTGTCCATAAGCTTTTGGGTATGAGGAGTATTTATTTGATTAGTGCTGACATGGAACTTTTCACTCAAAGTTAGTTACTCCTTTTCCTGCCCTACTGCTGNCTGTGAGATCATGACCTGAGCCGCAGTTGGATGCCTAACCGACTGAGCCATGCAGGTGCCCCAGACTGAATTCTTTGAGGGCAGCCCTGTGGCTTACTCTTCTTTGCACCCCCAGTGCTGGGCCCAGTCCATGGTATATAATATACACTTGGTAAATGTTTGTGCAACTGAAATGGTTTTTTCTTCTAGGAGGGCTTCCTTACGAACTGACCGAAGGGGACATCATTTGTGTGTTCTCACAGTAAGTCCTTTTTTATTTCCTGCCTTCTGGGTCATCAGAGTGTGCTACTATAATGCATTTTGTGGCATCATAAAATCCATTTAATTCTAGGCTGATTGGCCTCCCTGCATGGGGAGGTCTGGAGCTTCTGCTTTGGCCTAGATCAGCCCTAGCACATGGTTACAGAACTCTCCCAATATGGAAAATCCAAAAAGTTGTATAATTTAGGAGGCTGTCTTGGGGATTCTGGTCTATTTTTATTGCTCTTTCATTGAGGCTTGTTCAGCCTCGGTCTACACCTGAACAGACTGGAACTCACAAGAAGCCACTGTGTTGAGCTCCTTGGACTCCTACAAAATAAGGGTAACCCGTGATCACAGGGCTCTTCTTGTGCACACCTGTGTGGTGTTGTAGGATTAGGGCAAAGCATAGAGAAATGGGGAAAAAGGCAAAAGGTTTAAGCAGCAGTGTTTTCTTTTGTTTTGTTTCTAGATGAGCATAAGGTTAGTGAGCAGAGCCAGTCTCTTTATCCAGAAGCTGAGAATTATAGGCTGGTGAGGAACAAGAATGAAGAGGTGGACCATATACTCTTCATTCTGCTATGAGATGAAAGCAGCAGTACTGGGGTGAGAGAGCGATTTGGCAGCTCACACTGGTAGTGACAGCTGGTAGGAGAGGGACTGGGCACAATCCAGAATGACACAGAGTGGTTAGACAGCCTACAGGGCTAGAGATGCCCTGAGGGCAGAGGACTGTTCAGAGAAGTTGCATGTACAGGCAGAGAACAGTGGCAAAAGGGTTTGGGGAAGCAAACACAGCTAGCACATCATTGCAGAGACATTGCCATGGCAGTAGATGGTTGGACCATCCTATAGTTGGGACAGAGGGCCATGGGAAGGAAATTGGGCCGTACACATGAGAAGAAGGCCATGGTTGAGGGCAGCCCACACTGGCAGAGTGCCCTGAGAGAGACAGAGCCTGCTTCCTCCAACTTCTGGGCAGCTGGAAGTTCACAGCAGGTGCAGCCTATATTTCCACCCCTTATGATACCTCTGCCTGGTCCAGCCTTCCACTTAGGGCTGTTCTTGTCTTATTTGCATTGAGTGATGATCAGCTAGTGTGTTTGTTTATTCCAATTTTCTATTCTGTCTACACATGTTGCTGTCCATTAAGATTGCCATTGCCATTGATAACAGTGGTTTTCAAAAAATGTTTTGTTTTCTGATTATCAAGATAATGTATAATCATTATAGAACATTTGGCAAAAAGGAAAAGCATAAAGAAGAAAATCGAATGTACTTTAAGGAAAAATTTAAAATTTTGGTGTATTTTATCTTTTTTTAATGTTGGACATTATTTCTAATATTTTGCTATTATAAATTGTATTGCAGTATACATGGTAGTATATACATCTTTGTATGGATTCCTGATAGCTTCTGTAGTGAAATTACTGCATCAATATGTTAGCATTTTTAAGGTGTTTTATAAATATAGTCAGATTTCTCTCTGAAAAGGTTGTATCAATTTCTACTCTCACTAGAATGCCCATTTTTCTGAATCCTAATCAGCTGAGATAATTTAAAAAATATTTGATGAGTAGCTTCTCATTATTGTTTTATTTTGCCTTTGTTTAATCATCAGTGAGGTTGAACTTCTTTTCATAGATTTACACTCCATTGTTATTTTTTAAGTATTCATATCCCCTGCTTGTTTTTTTGTGTTGGTATGTTCCTCATTTTCTTAGTGATTTTACAAAAGCTCTTAATGGATATTAACTCTTTGTTATAACATTTTGTCACGTATTGAGTTACTGTGGGTTTATCTTACTTAATTTGATGTGTTATACTACATTGCCATCATTATTATATCTTGATGCTCGAATTGTACCAGTGTAGTCTATAGGAGTCCGTTTAAACAAGTTCCTGTATTTTTTCTTTTACTTTTTATGGTGAAATAATCTCAGGCTTAAAATAGGAAAGTTATAAAGTAGTATAAGGAATACCTATTTCCCTTTTGCTTAAATATTAACATTTTACCACATTTGTTTTGTCATTATTTCTCCCTATGTTTACCTATTATTTTTTTCTGAATCATTTGAGCATCAGTTACAGACATAATGCCCATTTATCCCTAAATTCTTCAATGTGTATTTCCCCCAAAACAAGGGCATTCTCTTGTTTAACCTCAGTATGGTGATCAATTCAGGAAGTTAACACTGATACAATATTATTATCTAATCCATAGGCTTTATTTAGCTTCACCAGTTGTCTGCTAAGGTTCTTTATAGAATTAGGAAAAACAGTTGCTTTCTGGTCCTCTGTCTGTGGTATAAATTGTAAATATTTTCCCTTAATTTGTCATTTGTCTTTTTACTTTGTTGTGATTTTTTTTGACATGCAGAATTAAAAAAAAATTCATGTATTTAAATTATCATGTGGTAAAATTGACTTTTTAGGGGGTGTGCAGTCCTGTGAGCTTTACTGTGTATATAGATGTGTAGTCACCCCCACAATTAGGATAAAGAGCAATTCCATAACCCAAAAACTCCTTTGTGCTGTCCCTTTATAGTCTCATGCTCTAGTGTTTTATATGATCAAATTTTTCAGTCTTTTATTTTTTATTTTGGAATTTGAGTCGTAATTAGATAATATTTTTCCCCACCCACTTATCTGTATTCTCTTCTAGTACTTATATAGTTTCAGTTTTATGCATTGAAGTCTGATCCATTTAGGGTATTTCTGAGTGTGTGAGGTATAGATCCAATTTCATGTTTTTTTCATTGGCTATTCAGTTATCCCCACATTTATAAAAAAGTCCATATTTTTCCCAGCAAATTAAGATGTCACCCTTACTGTATTACTAATTTTTCCATATATACTTGAGTCTCTTTTTTGGCTTTCTTTTTTAAAATATTTTTTTACAAAGTTTATTTATTTTGTGTGTGTGTGAGAGAGAGAGAGTGAGAGAACGCGTGCATAAGCAGGGGAGGGTCAGAGAGGGAGAGAGAGAATCCCAGGCAGGCTTCCCACTGAGCAGGGCTCGATCTCCTGACCCACCTGAGACCCTAACCCTAACCCAAATCAAGAGTCAGATGCTTAACTGACTGAGGGACCCAGGCACCCCTCTTTATTGGCTCTCTGTTCTCTTCTGTTGGTCTGACTGTTCATGTACCAGTACCACACTAATTAATCATAGAATTTTTCAGTGTGTTTAATATCTGGGAGAGTTACTCCCACTCCTTGTTATTTTTTGAAGTTTTTCCATCTATTCTTACATGTTCATTTTTCCATGAGAACTTTAGAATCAACTTCACCAGCTAAATAAAACACAGCTTGTACTAATTTTATTTAAGTATTAACTTGGGGAAGATGTTGCTGTCTTTATGATGTTGAGCCTTTCTATCCAAAAAGGGATGTTTTGGGGGTGCCTGGGTGGCTCAGTCAGTTAAGCGTCTGACTTCGGCTCAGGTCATGATCTCATGGTNTTATAAAATAAAATTTATTTTATTTATTTTATAAAATATTTATAAAATAAGTATTTTATCTTTTTTGTTGCTATTACAAATGGGATTTCTCTTTGATTATATCTTCTGATTATTGTTTGTATGTAAGAGAGTGATTTATTTTTTTAGCTTTGTATCCTATTACCTTACTGAATTGTTGCACTGTTTTTATCATTGATATCCTTGGGTTTTCTATACATACTATCCTATATAATCTTCAAACAGAGATAGCGTTACTACTTTTTCATTTTTTACAAGTTTTCTCCTGTGTAATTGCATTGGCCAATACCTACAGTATTAAATAGTGTTTAATAGTTCCTGACCTCAGTTGAATTGGCCCAGGTACAGGTTTCCTCTGCTAGCTGGAGGTAGAGTGTTCTGTGAAAGCTTCCTAAGCTGAAATGGTGTAAAGTGGAGAATCAATTACCATTTCACAAAGGCAAAAATCTTCCTCAGATTTCTTTCAGTTAGTGAAAACAGGTACTAATATAGGTCTTTTGTAAAAGCAAAGTGGCATAAAGTGAACATTGAAGTAGCCTGTATATTCTGTTAGGTAAAGATGCTAGATACCTGGCTGGGATGTATGTATGTGATTGTGTTACTAAGTATCAATCAATTGCTATCTTTAAAATAAGTTTATTTATTTTTTTGAGAGAGAGAGAGAACATGAGCTGGAGAGGGGCAGGGGGGCAGGGGATCGGAAGAGGGCTCTGTGTTGACAGCAGAGAGCCTGATGCGGGGCTCAAACTCATGAATCGTGAGAGCATGACCTGAGTCGAAGTCAGACCCTTAACCGACTGAGCCACCCAGGTGCCCAATTCTTACTTTATATTTATGACTTTAGTTTTTAATTTAGGAATCTTTAATTTATCTGGAATTTAACTTTGTACAGGAATAGGTATAATTTTCTATTTTCTATTTAATTAGTTTTTGTTTTTATCTGTATTAATTCCCATCTGCTTTCTTTAGGTTTGTTTTCTTTTATATTCATTCTGTCTTTTTAACAGTAAAACTCTTTAAGGTTACAGATTTTTCTGAGTATGGTTTTTGCCCCATCCTGTATGTTTTGGTATATATTCTTCTCGTTTTTTAAAAAAGTTTTAAAGTAAAACTCTTTTTTAAGGTTACAGATTTTTCCGACTATAGTTTTTGCCCCAAAAACTATAAACTGTAATTTTTAGTATATATTCTTCTCGTTTTTTTTTTAAAGTAGTCTGCCATTGATTCTTTTTCTTCATTATATTTCACTTTCTCTTTCGTACAGTTGTTAGCTTGGAGAGTAGGTTTCAAGTTTTAGTTAGTAGGGAATAATACTTATTCATTTTGAGAGACAGAGAAAGACAGAGCATGCATGAAAGAGGGGCAGAGAGAGAGGGGGAGACATAGAATCTAAAGCAGGCTCCAGGCTCTGAGCTGTCAGCACAGAGCCTGATGTGGGGCTCAAACTCATGGACTGCGAGATAATGACCTGAGCTGAAGCTGGACACTTAAGTAACTGAGCCACCCAGGTGCTTCCCCTCCGCCATTGTTTTTAATGTTTATTTTTGAGAGAGGGAGACAGAGCCTGAGTGGGGGAGGGGCAGAGAGAGAGAGAAAGAGAGAGACAGACAGAGACAGACAGACAGACAGAATCTGAAGCAGACTCCATGCTCTAAGCTGCCTGCACAGAGCCTGATGGCGGGGCTTGAACTCATGCACTGCTAGATCATGACCCGAGCTGAAGTCAGGTGCTTAACTGACTGAGCCACTCAGGCTCCCGTAGGGNTATTTCCAGCTGTATAATGCTGTGATTGGAGAACATAATCTGTTCAGTTTTTGGAGGTTATAGTCAATTTTAGACTTTTTAGAAGAAATTGTCCTCTTTTTGTAAGATTTAAATGTGTCTATATATCCACTACTTTGACATTAATATTTAACAATATAATTGTTATAGTTATATTTATTTGTATTTGTTATGTTATTTTATATTGAGATTAATTCCTCTGACCTTACTTTTGTCAACATTATGTTATAAACCAAATGTGGTGTGTTAAAATCTCTTTTGTTATTAGTTTCTCTTTGTATTTCTAATAGTTTTCTTAATTAAAATTTTTGATTTGTATATTTANCTTTAATATATTAGGATCTTTCTCAGTGTAAAAGAGCTCTCTTAGTCCCATTTAAATATTTTTTGGCCTTGAATTCATCTTCAGTCTTAATATTACCACCCATTTTTTAATTGAGTATTCGTGCTATATCCTTGTCTAATTTTTATTTTTAACCTTTCTGTGTCATCTTGTTCTAGATATGTTTCCTGTACAGACTTTATTATTTGAATTTTGTTTTGTCATTCAGTCTGAAAGATTTTGCATTTTAAATCAATAGTGTCTTACTCTTTTATAAAATAAATAGATATGGGGAGATTGTTAACATTAATCTGGTGCGGGACAAGAAGACTGGGAAATCCAAAGGATTCTGTTTCCTCTGCTATGAAGACCAGAGGAGCACAATTCTCGCTGTTGACAATTTTAATGGGATCAAGGTGAGTGTGTTCACTAAGCAGGATTTGGCTGGACTTTTCCTGTATGTAGGGGTTTGGTTTAATTTCCCACCTGATTGCCATGGGTTCAAGGGAAGTACTGGTCAGCTGGGTGTGTGAGACTGTTGCAGAGGTGTAGGGACCTACTGACCAGGAAATGATCCCAGGGAATAATTTCATTGGCTTATGACCCTACTAACACTTGTTTCTTTTCCTCATGTTCATCTTCCCAGAAGCATAGGTACCATGCACCACTCCCCCAAACCAAGCCTCTTGTTTCTCATCTTTCCATCCTCACACCCCACTCTCATCTCTGATGTATTGGGCAAGAGAGAGACTAGCAAATATTGGTTTTCCATGCTATCCTCTGTCAGGGGATTTGGAGCTCTGTCATGGCTTCATGCTCTGAGACATAGCTTTGTATGTCTGTCATATGTCTCCAGTCACTTAGCATTACCAGGCCCTGGAAATTCTCTAGTTAAAGTGACAAATTCTACAAAAATAACCATTCTTTAGTTTTTTCTCCTTTGTTCCCTCTCAGTTCACCCTTGGGCTGAGAGAAAGCGATGGGACAAGTCAGGTTTATCTATGCTCCACCCAGTTCCTATGCTTATTTAGCCATTGGATGAATATTGTCATAGTTGCGGATGACTTTTGACTTGGAGAATTTGTCACTGATTGCACCAGTATGGAGCAATTGGAGACTATAGCACAGGATGGAACAAGGTTCTAGGCTTGATTTTTAAGAGTCAGAAGTCAAATGGAGTCACCATAAAAGGGAGGTTTTCAAAAATGTTGTGAGAAGGGGGATAGGATAGATGACAGAAGCTACTCAGACTTAAAGGTAAGAATAAAAATCTGCTCTTATGTGGGAACAATAAAAGCCAGACTTTTCAAATTTTGGATGGTTTTGCCTATAGTCTGTATCTGCCCGAATATTTTTAAGTGAGGGGTTAATTTTTTTTGTTCACCCAGAGAATTGTGACTGATAGCAAAAATATCACTGTGAGCCAGTTGTTCCAGTATGGTGGGGTTTGAGCAAGATATGAGGGCTTAAGAAAAAAGATTCCTTCCCCCTTTTCATCTCTTCGTCTGCCTTGGCCTCATCCTAATTGCTGTATCAAGAAAACAGCTGTAGCATTGTGCTTGATTTCAGGAATTCTTTCTAGGCCACGGTATATTTTACTGTAAATTCATGTTACAGATTGAGGGTAATTGATCATGCATGTGAATTCTCCGTTTCCCCTGCTGCTTGTGCTTTGGACAGTACCACTCAGGCTTTTTTCACTTAATGCAAATGTAGAACATGAAGGTTATTGTGTGGCACACTGGGGTAAACTGCTGAGGCTGCCTAGTATGACTGCCTCAGGGACTCCAGCTGCACCTGGCCCCACCTGGCTTCCCCAAGTGGTGAGCAAGTTTTTATCTGGGTATATGTACTGTAACACACCAGTTGGGCAGGTCTGCTTTAGAGATTTCCCCAGAAACAGAGTTAGCAGGAAGGTGAAGGTTTCATGGTTTGAAAACCATGGCTTTCTGCAGCTGGGTTCAAATAGTTTGATAGGAAGGCCATCTTTGCTGAAGCATTGCCTGTCTGTCTTAGATCAAAGGAAGAACTATCCGAGTGGATCATGTGTCTAACTATCGGGCTCCTAAAGACTCAGAAGAAATGGATGATATGACCAAAGAACTCCAGGAGAAGGGCTGTGGGGCTTACACCCCCTCAGTGAGTTCATCTGAGGGTTCTGAAGATGACAAACCCACAAAAAAACACAAAAAAGGTAAAGCGTTAAGACCCGAGAGAAGATTCTGGGTAGTGTGTTTATTCTTCCTAGTGTTCACTGAGAGTTGATAATCAGTTCTTAAGTGTGAAGAAGAAAGGTGTTTGGGGAACCTTACTTTAATTGGGAAAGGAGAGGTATCAGTGGAAGACTAATATTATGGGTTGAGTTCTGTCTCCTAAAATTCATATGTTAAAGTTCTAATCCCCAAGTACCTCAGAATGTGACTGTATTTGGAGTTAGGGTCTTTAGAAAGGTAGTTAAGGATGAGAACTACCTTATACAGCAACTTGATGTATCAAGGGTGACAGACATCCAACTTGGCTTCTCAGAGACACTTTTCTGGAAGTATAGATTATGACTGCTTCACACTGCTGCCAATGATGCTTTCCTATTGCATACCCTCCCTCTCCTGCATCTTCCTTTCCTTATTGGTTGCGCCCCTCTTTTCCTCCAGACAAAAAGGAAAAAAAGAGAAGAAAGAAAGAAAAAGAGAAGACTGACCGGGAGGTACAGGCAGAGAAGCCAGCCTCCTCTTCATCACCCAGAAGCAAGGTGGTCAAGGAAAAGGATGACCCTGGCTCTAAAAAGCACAGCAGCAAGAACTCAGAGAGCGGTCAGAAGTCAGAGTCCAGAGAGGTGCGGAGGCACCATCCCAGCTTTCCTGAGGTCAGGACCATCTGCCGCAGTGGAGCAGAAGACAGAGAGAGGGAGCCGAAGAAGGAGAAGCCGAAGCATGAACATAGGTCCTCAACCAGAAGGGAAGAAAGAGAAGAAAAGAACAGGGATGGAGATAGGTGTCAAAGCTCAGACACACGTTCTGGCCGGCACAATGGGCGTTCTGAGGGGCGTAGTCAGAGAAGTAGAAGTAGGAGCCGAGATAAGTCCCACAGGCATAAAAGGGCCCGGCACTCCTGGGACCGAGAGTCCTCTAACCCCAGTGACCGCAGGCATCACTGAAGTTGCAGCTTGTGTCTCTCTGGTAGAATTGCAAATGAACTAGGCCTTTAAAATGCAGTCATATTCAGTTATGCTTTTACTATTACTATAAGTAAAATCTCTGAGGCTGAATTCTTTTAATCCCTTGAGTATTAGAGTCATAGAGAGTTGTAGTTTTAACAGCCAAATATCCTGGATTTTAAAGTGAAATCCATTGTTCCTGGGAATATCTTCAGTACCTACTGGAGGAGGTATCCTAAATTTGGTTTCATAAACATGGCCCTTGAATTTATGACCCCAGTCTATGATGAAATTGCCAGGAAAGGGTTAGGCAATTCCAGAATTCTGGTATTTGTGCTAGATGTTTAGGTGACCTTTCCAGTTGGCAGGTATACCCATAGAATAGAGAAGTGTGGTTTAGCTAGGTTTGGACAGCTTGATGTGAATGTGATAGTGATTCCTAACACCAGCCTCCTCCCTCTGCACCCCATCCTCCTTTAAAAAAAATTTTTATAAACGTCTTTTTTTTTGTGTGTTTTGTTTTTTGGTTGATGTGTCTCCACATTTTTTCCCTTGCTATTTATCTATGTATGTATGTATGTATTTATTTATATCGAGGTGAAATTCACATAACATGAAATTAACCATTTTAAGGGGATAATTCAGTGGCATTTGGTACAATCACAGTGTTGTAAAACCACCACCACTGTCTAGTCCTAAAACATTTGCATCACTCCAAAATGAAACCCTGTTCCCATTAAGCAGTTACTCTCCATTCCCTTCTCCTCATCCCTGTCAACTACCAGTCTGCATTCCATTTCTGTGGAATACCTATTTTTGGACATTTCATATAAGTGTAATTGTACAATATGTAGCCTTTTGTGTCTGTTGTCTTTCACTTAGTATGTTTTTGAGGTTCATCTATGTTGTAGCATGGATCAGTACTTTGTTTCTTTTGATGGCTGAATAACATCCCTATTGTATGGATATACCACGTTTTGTTACCCATTCATCAGTGGATAGGCATTTAGGTTTCTACCTCTTGGCTAGCCAGCTCTTTTTTCACATTTCAGACATACCAGGCTACTTGTGGGCCTAGTTTCCTTTTTTTTTTTTTTAATGTTTTTTATTTATTTCTGAGAGAGAGACAGCGTGAGCAGGGGAGGGTCAGAGAGAGAGAGGGAGACACAGAATCCGAAACAGGCTCCAGACTCCGAGCTAGTTGTTAGCACAGAGCCCGAAGCGGGGCTCGAACCCACGAACCGGGAGATCATGTCCCGAGCGGAAGTCAGAGGCTCAACCGACTGAGCCACCCAGGTGTCCCGCCTAGTTTCCTTTTTAATTAGCTGTTCTTGCTGAGATGGGAACACTGTCAGCTCCATTGTGTATCCATCTGGTCTCCTTGGCAGTTTTTTCTCATCTTGAGAATCTTGCTCTTTTATCAATCAGTCCTTTATGAGTTTGGTAGGAATTAGTTCCTATCAGGACTTTAATATCCCTGCTGAACTATTAAAACTGAATTTCTGACCCTGTAAAACAGAGGAATACATTTTTAATACTGAGCACATTTAGTTTACCTGGTATGTTATTTTGGGTCCAAGATTAGATGCGCAAGAGATTTTTTAGGGGAACATGCCCATGAAAGAAAATGGAGAAGGAGGTGGCATGAGTCTGGGAAAGCAGTCAGACCCTGATAGAGGTCTAACCTCTGGAGAAGAGGGGAGGAAAGAAGGAAGATTGAGTAGGAAAAGGCTTACACTGCTGTGGCATTCTGAGAATGTTTCAGCAAGACCAATAGTGAGTTCTTGAGCCAAAGTTGCCTGTCAGGAGTTCCTGTTGGATCAGCTTTGGCAAGCAGGAGTCCTTGCTGTTGGACCTCTGTTGGCCCTTGTGGTCACTTTGCTTATGTGTCCATTATGCCCATGTTGTGTTAGCCATTGACAAAGGCCAGTGCACCTGGGTGAGTCCTTTTGTGTGCTTGGAAGTTCAGTGCCTCTTCCATGCTGGTTGCTCTGATGGATGTTAATGTGTGATACAGAAATATTCACACTTTGCCTACCCCAACATGTCAGTCCACAGCATTTACACCAGACCTTGTCTCTGATCTTCAGCCCTTTCCCTTCCAGTCTCCCAACTAGATGGCCAGGCCATTGGCCACTGTCTAGGAGTCAGTATATATGCAATAAATATTCTCTATTTAGGCCACTTCTTTTACACCAAGTCAAGTGCACTGCTTGAGGCTCTGTCCATTGTAAAATTTTTCTTTCTCTACCCCTAAATGTGGCTGTAATGCAGAAACATTCATCTTCATTTTATACCCACATACTGAGCTGACCCACCACGCTCAAGCTGTTTTCTGCACCAGCTGGTCATCCGGGAACCCCCATTTTGCTATAGGCGCAAAGATACGGGGGCTACCATTCTCTGCATCTTTTAGGTTTTTAATAGTAGCACTGATCTACTCTGTCTCCCCTGAGATGTATTATTATTTTATGTATTGGTTAGGGTTCTGCCAGGGAAACAACCAGTAGGATAGATGTATCCTGCTGTAAGCCAATTCCTAATGAGAAAGCATACAGGCATCCCTTGTCTTATTGTACTTTGCTTGATTGTGCTTTACAGATAACTCTTTTACAAATTAAGGGTCTGTGGCAACCCTGTGTCAAAGAAGTCTTGGTGTCATTTTCCCCACAGCATTTGCTTACTTCGTGCCTCTGTCAAATTTTGGTAATTACCAGATTTCAAACTTTTTCATTATTATTACATTTGTTATGGTGATCTGTGACCAGTGGTTATGACTCACTGAAAGCTCAGATGATGGTTAGCATTTTTTAGCAATAAAGTGGTTTTAAATTAAGGTATGTACATTGTTTTTTATGCATAATATGCTATTTATTGCACACTTAATAGACTACAGTATAGTGTAAATATAAGTTTTATATGCACTGGGAAGCAAAAAGATACATGTATCATGGTNCTTGGTGGTGTTCTGATACTCACTTTATTGTGGTCTGGACCTGAACCCTTGGTAGCTCTGAGAGGTGTGTGTGTTGGGGGGAGGTCAAGGAATTGAATTATGCAGTTGTTGGGGCTGGCTAGGCGAGTCTGAAAGTTGTAGGGCAGGAAATTTAAGTCTAAAATTTATCAGGTTGGAAATGCTTGGGCAGGAGCTGACACTGCAGTCCACAGGCAGAATTTCTTCAGGGAAATCTCAGTTTTGCTTTTAAGTTCTTCAACTGATTGGATAAGGCCCACCCTGATATTTGAGGATAATCTCCTCTACTTAAAATCAACTGTATATGTTAATCACACGTATAAAATACTTTCACTGCAACGCTTAGATTGATGTTCGATTAGTTGACTGACTAGCCTCCCACAGCCTGAGCCAAGTTGGCACAGAAAAGTAACCATCCCAATTTATTCTTGTCCATCATGGAAAGGAGCAATTTCAGGGGTTTCCACTTGACTTTCTTCACTGTGACAGCTCTTACCCATTAGGCCCAGGACCCAGGTGGGGATTACTCTCAAGCAGCAGCTTGGTTCCAATTACACATTTGAGGAGTGGGAAATGACCACTAGGTAGGTCTGCAAGTCCCCTGTGAGTCCTGTTTTAGGCCAGGCCTTCAGTTATTATTCAGCCCTGAAATGCCCAGTCTAACAGGGCCGTGATCATGCTTCAGGTCTCTAGGTACCAATATCAACTTTAATCTTGAATCCAGTATTCCTCGAATGTTTGGCTATTCTTTCCCCAGTGTTCATACACTGAAGCAAGTGGCCATGGGTCCCTTAAGGGAAGTACTGGGGGGATATTCGTCCTTGTCCTTCCTTCTAGGGACCAAGCTATGTCTTCCAGGTCTGGAAACAGCTGAAGTCTGTAAACTGAGCAAGGAATTCAGAGTTTTTATTGGGGAAACCTCTGTCAAACCCCTGGTCCTCCACTATTGACTTTCAGTTTATAGATCTTGATACCCTTGTTGGCTGTCCATCTGTATTATTCCTAGGGACACCATAAGTCCATCTACCATCTCTACAACTCCCTGTGGGTAAGGCTCCTTTGGCTGTCCCTCAGGCCTAGTGGTTTGTTTCAGTATTTGCAACCTTCTGGCTTCTGGAAGGTAGCACCTCTACCTGGTTGCTATTACTTGAGGGCCTCAGCTCTGTGATGGTCTCTCCCTGGGCTGTAGAGGAAGTTGCCTCTGAACTTAGTGATGCTGGTGCCCCTTTTACCAGTGCCTTCCTGATGGCTTTGGTAAATGAGGTGTTCTCTGCACCTCCCCGCCCCCATCCCGTGGAACATTACCCTCTCATGGGGTTTTTTGACCTCCTGTGATCTATCCCCTGTAGCACGTCCACTTCTCTCTGCCTTTTAATTCCTTCTTTTGCCATTTGTCAGGACAGCTAGGGCATTTAGACTTTGTTTGGTGGTAGCCATCACTTTCTCCAGGCCTCTAAGAGCTACCTTAGTCAAGACTTTGTATCTCCAGTGGGTCCTTGTCAGGGGATTAAATCTGTCTTCTGAGAATGTGCTGTCAAATCAATGAATTTTTGCTTTTCTGCCCCTCTCAATATAGCACCCTCAAAATCCAAATTCAGTGCTTCCTTGGCTCCTGTCAGTACCTGTGAGCTAATTCTTGTAACTCTTTGGTGTTATCTTTATTAAGCGCAGGACTAACGTAGCCAGATTATGCTGGGATTTATTCCTAGTTTTCAGTTTAGGAACCAGGAGAGGGGCTGAACATAGCTCCTCGGAAGGGGACATGAGTTGCCTGGAGGGAGCAGGCTCTACCGCATCTTCTAGCGCAGGGAAAATGCTAGCTCTCATTGGGAAAGAGTGGTCCCTTCTGCAAGTTAAAGTCTGGTTGGGGGTGTCTGCAGAGCCAATACCCTGTGGAGTGTCTGGCTAGATGTTCCCACTCCATGTCTCAGGGTCCCAGGATTTTCCAACCACATGGAGTCATGTGGCACTGACTTAAGCAGAGCAGACCTGCCGCATATTAAATATTGAGTATTTAATATCCCTTGAGTTCTGCCACTCCATTATGTTCTCCCTTGGTCTGCTTCTCCAGTGTAGAAGAAAAAGACTTCTTTGTAAGCTCCACAGAAAGTCTCTGGCTCTCACACTTAATCTTAGCTACTTATTAACTGTCATCCATTTCTCATTACCTGCTGAAGGGCATCAGTACAACTTAACAGTATTCAGCCATTTCCACTGTCTCTGTGGGCCTTCCTCCTNGACTTCTTTGTAAGCTCCACAGAAAGTCTCTGGCTCTCACACTTAATCTTAGCTACTTATTAACTGTCATCCATTTCTCATTACCTGCTGAAGGGCATCAGTACAACTTAACAGTATTCAGCCATTTCCACTGTCTCTGTGGGCCTTCCTCCTNGACTGATGCAGTCCCGGAACCCCACCTTATCACAGCCTGTTTTCTTGGACCACCAGTGGCACCATTTGTGCTAGTTTGAGTTCTCTAGAAGCAGATGCCAATATGGGATTAGGCATATAAGAGATTTACTAGGGAAAACATCTGTGAAGGAAAATGAGTGGGGGCCAGAGGAGCCCAGGAGAGCTGTTGGACAGCCTAGATGCAGGAGAGAGGGAAGGAAAGAGGGGTGGTAGGTAGGAAAGATCTTGGACTATATGGTGCAATTCTAAGACCATCTTGGCAAAACAAGTGTGTCTGTTGGGAGAGGCAGTCCACTGTGGGTTGTGAGCATCCTTGCACATTCTTGGTGAAGGTTTTTAAAGCAATGCTCATTGGGTCTCCCTAATACCAAGCCACTTGTGCAGGTCAAGGTGACCACAATGTGACTTACCGTTGAACTGGTTGATTCCCAGGGGAGGGGCACTGGTTTGTTTTGGGGCCTTGACCTTGGGTTCCTTAGCTGTGATGCAACCCACTGCATGAGTAGTGTCCCATCTGAGCCCATTACATTGTCCTGCAGGACTTGGGATGGGAGCTGGCAAAGCTTTGCTGATACTCATGCTTATGCTGTTTGCTGTGCTGTAATAAACTGTCTTGTTTTAACCCATTAAGTCTCCCTGTCTACTTTCTACACCTGTGAAGTAGTGTCAGAGCCACTCCTTGCTATCCTTTGTCAGGCTGGAGTTCTTACCTGGCAGCATCCCTGACCCCAAGTCACCTGTTAAAGGAGTCCTGTGTCTCACAGGAATGGCCTGTCTTAATATCTCTGCCACATTCAGTCATTGGCAGCAGTCTGTGGGAAGTTTGGCCTTGGTGAACATGCAGGGATAATGGATTTCAGCTACTACAGCACTGGATTTCAGAGCTCAGCAGCTGTGGCCATTTGTCAGTTATGTTCCCTGTAGTCAGAAATCTGAGAGGCACGTATACACCCTGCTAGCAATTGGTGTTAGTTGATCTTTGGGAACAGTGAATGTTTACTTGTTCCTTTCATGGATTCACTTCACAAAAGACAGTTGGAATTCTCTGGTGGACAAATTTCCAGTGATCTCCAGGCTAAACAGCCACATTGAATGAAGTGCTCATTAAGAATGTTTTGTTTGGTTTTGGTTTTTGGTTTTTGCTATATCATTATTTCTTTCATGCGGCCTAATTAACACCCTAGTTTGTCAGTCCCTTTTTGCTTCCTCTAACCTTTTGGGCCATGTGCCTGATAAGTATCTTTCTCAGCAATTTATGAATTCAGTGAATCCTAAAATGGAAATAATCTTTATCTGGCACAGGACATACCTTCTGTAAACATGTTCTGAAGTTCTTTGAAAGGAATAACCTGGTCGTTGTCTAAGTGGTATTTGAGTGAAGTATAAAGTGCTCTATGCTGTGCTGTTAGGACCAAAGAATAAAGTTAAACGTTTCCTGATGTCTTTTATCTGAAAATGTCAACTTAGAAGACATATTTTGGGTGTAATTATTTGCAGTAGGATTTAACCTAGCATTTCTTTCTTTACTAAATGAGTGGCTCCTGATTTCTGCAAGTGTTACTGGAAATTGCGTCACAAAATAGATAAGAGCAGGTCATATTTTTCAATAGGAAANCCGCATATTAAATATTGAGTATTTAATATCCCTTGAGTTCTGCCACTCCATTATGTTCTCCCTTGGTCTGCTTCTCCAGTGTAGAAGAAAAAGACTTCTTTGTAAGCTCCACAGAAAGTCTCTGGCTCTCACACTTAATCTTAGCTACTTATTAACTGTCATCCATTTCTCATTACCTGCTGAAGGGCATCAGTACAACTTAACAGTATTCAGCCATTTCCACTGTCTCTGT
>NW_027530366.1:1057461-1061173 GCF_008692635.1 Crocuta crocuta
GCCTTTCTCCTCTCATATATTTCAAAGTCTGAATCACCACAGACTTGTTTACCCGCCAATGACTGATGCAGTCCCGGAACCCCACCTTATCACAGCCTGTTTTCTTGGACCACCAGTGGCACCATTTGTGCTAGTTTGAGTTCTCTAGAAGCAGATGCCAATATGGGATTAGGCATATAAGAGATTTACTAGGGAAAACATCTGTGAAGGAAAATGAGTGGGGGCCAGAGGAGCCCAGGAGAGCTGTTGGACAGCCTAGATGCAGGAGAGAGGGAAGGAAAGAGGGGTGGTAGGTAGGAAAGATCTTGGACTATATGGTGCAATTCTAAGACCATCTTGGCAAAACAAGTGTGTCTGTTGGGAGAGGCAGTCCACTGTGGGTTGTGAGCATCCTTGCACATTCTTGGTGAAGGTTTTTAAAGCAATGCTCATTGGGTCTCCCTAATACCAAGCCACTTGTGCAGGTCAAGGTGACCACAATGTGACTTACCGTTGAACTGGTTGATTCCCAGGGGAGGGGCACTGGTTTGTTTTGGGGCCTTGACCTTGGGTTCCTTAGCTGTGATGCAACCCACTGCATGAGTAGTGTCCCATCTGAGCCCATTACATTGTCCTGCAGGACTTGGGATGGGAGCTGGCAAAGCTTTGCTGATACTCATGCTTATGCTGTTTGCTGTGCTGTAATAAACTGTCTTGTTTTAACCCATTAAGTCTCCCTGTCTACTTTCTACACCTGTGAAGTAGTGTCAGAGCCACTCCTTGCTATCCTTTGTCAGGCTGGAGTTCTTACCTGGCAGCATCCCTGACCCCAAGTCACCTGTTAAAGGAGTCCTGTGTCTCACAGGAATGGCCTGTCTTAATATCTCTGCCACATTCAGTCATTGGCAGCAGTCTGTGGGAAGTTTGGCCTTGGTGAACATGCAGGGATAATGGATTTCAGCTACTACAGCACTGGATTTCAGAGCTCAGCAGCTGTGGCCATTTGTCAGTTATGTTCCCTGTAGTCAGAAATCTGAGAGGCACGTATACACCCTGCTAGCAATTGGTGTTAGTTGATCTTTGGGAACAGTGAATGTTTACTTGTTCCTTTCATGGATTCACTTCACAAAAGACAGTTGGAATTCTCTGGTGGACAAATTTCCAGTGATCTCCAGGCTAAACAGCCACATTGAATGAAGTGCTCATTAAGAATGTTTTGTTTGGTTTTGGTTTTTGGTTTTTGCTATATCATTATTTCTTTCATGCGGCCTAATTAACACCCTAGTTTGTCAGTCCCTTTTTGCTTCCTCTAACCTTTTGGGCCATGTGCCTGATAAGTATCTTTCTCAGCAATTTATGAATTCAGTGAATCCTAAAATGGAAATAATCTTTATCTGGCACAGGACATACCTTCTGTAAACATGTTCTGAAGTTCTTTGAAAGGAATAACCTGGTCGTTGTCTAAGTGGTATTTGAGTGAAGTATAAAGTGCTCTATGCTGTGCTGTTAGGACCAAAGAATAAAGTTAAACGTTTCCTGATGTCTTTTATCTGAAAATGTCAACTTAGAAGACATATTTTGGGTGTAATTATTTGCAGTAGGATTTAACCTAGCATTTCTTTCTTTACTAAATGAGTGGCTCCTGATTTCTGCAAGTGTTACTGGAAATTGCGTCACAAAATAGATAAGAGCAGGTCATATTTTTCAATAGGAAATAATTTATAATTACATTTGCAATAAGCATTTGGTAGTCTATAAGTTAAGTATGACCAATAGTATGTCATCAAAGATACATTGGTCCCTAGACAAATCATTAAAAATACTGATCTTATGTGTTATGTCCTATAAAGGAGCAAAGCTGTATGACATATGTTAATTAAATTACTCTAGAGTGTATGTGTATCACACAAATATATGGCTGTTGTAATTTTATATTTAAGGCCAGTGTACTCTCTACAATAAACTTCAGTAAAAAATTTGAATACCTTTTGCCAGATTAGTGTTTAGAACAGTACCTTGGGGATGATTGGAGGTGACCTAGCCTTTTTAAAGAAGCCTTTTAAAAAAGTCTCAGCTGATGTTTTCTTTTTTTTCATGCCTCACAAGAAATTGAGGTATTAGATGTCATTCCATTTGGTTTAGGATAGGGTTAGAAATGACTTAAGAAGTGATGGTGATTATGATGATGTTTCTTCAAGAGAAAGGCATTTATTAGCAAGTAGCTAATAACAGCAAAAAGCCCTCATGATTATTAAATCTCTAACTTCTTCAGATTATTTATTAGTATGCCATATGATTGCCAAATTGTAAAGTATGCTCTGTGGTTGTTATCAGAGTACACATCTTATTTTGCAAGCTGATTTTTTTTCAAATGTATACTTCTATTTATGTTATCACTCTCCTTGTCATTTTCAGTGTCTGTATGGCATTCTTTCTGTTAATACACCGCACCATTTCCCCCACTTGGATTGTTTTGATTTTTCATCATAATCAATAGTACTGTTATGAACATTTTTATACAGAGTCCTTTTAAAATTTTTCCTTCTGTATTCCCTTGGACCACATTCCCCAAGGTGGAGTTATCATATCCAAAAGTATAGACAGAACAATCACTTGTCTTACTTATTGTTAGATTGCTTTTCAGAAAGATCAAATTTGTGGAACCATCAGCACTGTAGAGTGTAAATGTAATTTTTCCCCTACATTCTGGACAACACTGGCTTTTATCATTTTATTCCTTGTTTCTTCTCCGGAAGGTATATTGTAGTACCTTCAGTTTACTCTAATTTGCATTTTCTTTGATTGCAAGTGAGGCAGTGCATTTTTACTTTTGGTACTTTCATATATTTCTTTATATTTAGGTGGTTCCATCTCCAAGGACTGTAGCTACTAGCTTGAGCATTTTTAATGTATTTTGGTCAGCAGGCTTTGAACCACTAAGGTAGGCAATTTCCTCCCACTGTGGTGCTCACTTTTTGGCATTTAGCATTGACATTCATTTGACAAAAAGCATTGTTTAAAATGAGGACTGACTCTATTTGAAGCTACAAATGCAACCATAGAAACTGACCAAGTCACCGGCTCCAGGAAATGGTATCTGTCAAATAGCATGCTTGCGTTCTCTGTCTCTCCTTCCGTTCTCCCCTCCCTCCATCTCTTCCTCTCTGTTTTCTGCCTTTTTGAGGGAAGATATTCAATTTTGAGGGAAGCCATAGAGTATTTCAGGAAGGACACTCAATCCAGTGGTAAATGAGATTACTTCTAGAGAGGAGAACCAGCTAGCATCTGGGAGAGGAGAGGTGAAGAGGCTTACTTTTCACCACAGCATTTGTACTTTTAAATTTCAAACTGGATTTATATTACTTATTAATAAAAACAAGTTAAACCCATATGTAAGATCAGTATTTGTCATTATTGTGAACCTTTAAAAAATGACTTTAAAATGAAGGCTGCTGCATGTGGTGAATTTCAGTATGTAAGGGCAGGAATTAGTGAACAGATAAAGGCAGCCAAATTTGGGAATAGGTGATATTTGGGCAGAACTGCCTGCCATTTTATTTGCAAAAGTTCAGTTCACATTTATGGACTATCAGTATAGCATCAAGGAAATTTACTTGCCTAGAAATATTTCCCTGGGGAGTTTTGGATAAGGTTGATAACTTCCTCTGACCTAACTTTTTGGATAAAGCCGGGCTATGAGAATGACTAGCGGAGTGATCATCTTCCTGTTTAT
>NW_027530366.1:1061204-1073337 GCF_008692635.1 Crocuta crocuta
GGCTTCAGAGCCAGACTGGTGTTTCTGTCTTGTGGAAGCAGTTTTTAGCCAAGCACTGTGTTTGAGGCCAGCTGGCAGGCATAGGCTCTGATTTGCTCTTTGTGATGCCTTGACTTTGGCATTCTAGAAGGGGCCTATCTTTTGTCCATCAATTGAGTTTTGGTAAGTACAGGAGCACAGATATGACTGGAAAGCTCCCTCTGGCCACATTGGTGGTTCATGTGTCTTGAAGGGGCCAAGAAGATGCCTGGAGGCTTCAGAGCCCCTCTGAGGAGTCATATACTGGTGTTTGAGGATAGACTTTGAAAATGAACTTTCAGAGAGGCGCCTGGGTGGCTCAGTCGATTGGGTGTACGACTTCAGCTCAGATCATGATTTCACAGTTTGTGGGTTTGAGCCCTGCATCGTGCTGACAGCTTGGAGCCTGGACCCTGCTCCAGATTCTGTGTCTCCCTCTCTCTCTGCCCCTCTCCTGCTCATACTCTGTCTCTCTCTCGAAAATAAACTAACATTAAAAAATTTTAAAAAACTTTCAGGGAATTCTTCAACCTAATCTGAATTCGGCTACTGCCCATGAGGCCATGTACTAACTAGTAAGGGCACTATCCAGTAAGGGAGCTACTAGCACCACATGGCTATTTAAATTGAAATGAAGTGAAACATTCAGTTGTTCAATAATACTAGTGACTAAATAGCCAGGGGCTAGTAGCTAGTATACTAGAATGAATTGAATACTATACTAGAATTAGATCATTCAGGCATGGGGGCATTGTATGCAGCTCTGTGACCACAGGTTAAAGCCTTCCTGATACTTTCCAGGCCTATCTGATCCTACCTGTCCTTTGAGGATTGCCTCAATTCCAGTTCTTCCAGGAAACTTACCCAGAGCACTCCAGCTCACAACCATGACTCCCTTCTTTGAACTCCTAAAGCACACGAAATACATGATGACTCACTCTTAGCGATGCCACACTTTCACTTTTAAGTTAGTCTTATCTTGCCAGCAAAGGCTTGAGGGGCCTCAAGAGCAGAGACTGAATCCCACACTGCCTGGCAGATACATCCCTATGGGAGGCACAGTCCCTCTTTTCATGCCAAAATGCCTATCAGAAGCATTTTCAACCCCTTCTTTTTTCCAGCTGCCTTTTTGTACATTCTTTGCTCTTATTTGTTTATAAGAATTTAAGAATCAGTGTGTAGTACACAATGTCATGTTTCAAAAACCATTTATTTTTTGAGGAAGGCCAGTGCCCTTATTGATGTTAGGTGTAGCAGCAGTCTCAGCTTCAGTCCTGGTGAGGGGGTGAGGGTGCGGAAGATCTGGAAACATTGGCATTGGATCTTGAAAACACTTTGGACAGAACTGATGATACTTTCTTCACTATTTCAGACCCCTGTTTGGAAGTACTGGGCTTATCAGCATCTGTGAGCAAATGGAAAGAGAAATTTGATCATTTATTGGGCTTTCCAATTGAGGCTGTCAGGCTAGGGGATTGATAATTTAGGATTCAGAAAAAAGCATTTATATAATAACTTTTGAGGTTTAAATTTTTTTAATGTTTATTTTTTGAGAGAGAGACAGAGTGCAAGTNGCTTCAGAGCCAGACTGGTGTTTCTGTCTTGTGGAAGCAGTTTTTAGCCAAGCACTGTGTTTGAGGCCAGCTGGCAGGCATAGGCTCTGATTTGCTCTTTGTGATGCCTTGACTTTGGCATTCTAGAAGGGGCCTATCTTTTGTCCATCAATTGAGTTTTGGTAAGTACAGGAGCACAGATATGACTGGAAAGCTCCCTCTGGCCACATTGGTGGTTCATGTGTCTTGAAGGGGCCAAGAAGATGCCTGGAGGCTTCAGAGCCCCTCTGAGGAGTCATATACTGGTGTTTGAGGATAGACTTTGAAAATGAACTTTCAGAGAGGCGCCTGGGTGGCTCAGTCGATTGGGTGTACGACTTCAGCTCAGATCATGATTTCACAGTTTGTGGGTTTGAGCCCTGCATCGTGCTGACAGCTTGGAGCCTGGAGCCTGCTCCAGATTCTGTGTCTCCCTCTCTCTCTGCCCCTCTCCTGCTCATACTCTGTCTCTCTCTCGAAAATAAACTAACATTAAAAAATTTTAAAAAACTTTCAGGGAATTCTTCAACCTAATCTGAATTCGGCTACTGCCCATGAGGCCATGTACTAACTAGTAAGGGCACTATCCAGTAAGGGAGCTACTAGCACCACATGGCTATTTAAATTGAAATGAAGTGAAACATTCAGTTGTTCAATAATACTAGTGACTAAATAGCCAGGGGCTAGTAGCTAGTATACTAGAATGAATTGAATACTATACTAGAATTAGATCATTCAGGCATGGGGGCATTGTATGCAGCTCTGTGACCACAGGTTAAAGCCTTCCTGATACTTTCCAGGCCTATCTGATCCTACCTGTCCTTTGAGGATTGCCTCAATTCCAGTTCTTCCAGGAAACTTACCCAGAGCACTCCAGCTCACAACCATGACTCCCTTCTTTGAACTCCTAAAGCACACGAAATACATGATGACTCACTCTTAGCGATGCCACACTTTCACTTTTAAGTTAGTCTTATCTTGCCAGCAAAGGCTTGAGGGGCCTCAAGAGCAGAGACTGAATCCCACACTGCCTGGCAGATACATCCCTATGGGAGGCACAGTCCCTCTTTTCATGCCAAAATGCCTATCAGAAGCATTTTCAACCCCTTCTTTTTTCCAGCTGCCTTTTTGTACATTCTTTGCTCTTATTTGTTTATAAGAATTTAAGAATCAGTGTGTAGTACACAATGTCATGTTTCAAAAACCATTTATTTTTTGAGGAAGGCCAGTGCCCTTATTGATGTTAGGTGTAGCAGCAGTCTCAGCTTCAGTCCTGGTGAGGGGGTGAGGGTGCGGAAGATCTGGAAACATTGGCATTGGATCTTGAAAACACTTTGGACAGAACTGATGATACTTTCTTCACTATTTCAGACCCCTGTTTGGAAGTACTGGGCTTATCAGCATCTGTGAGCAAATGGAAAGAGAAATTTGATCATTTATTGGGCTTTCCAATTGAGGCTGTCAGGCTAGGGGATTGATAATTTAGGATTCAGAAAAAAGCATTTATATAATAACTTTTGAGGTTTAAATTTTTTTAATGTTTATTTTTTGAGAGAGAGACAGAGTGCAAGTGGGGGAGGGGGAGAGAGAAAGGGAGACACAGAATCTGAAGCAGGCTCCAGGCTCCAGGCTGTCAGCACAGAGCCTGATTCAAGGCTTGAACTCACAAACTGTGAGATCATGACCTGAGCTGAAGTCAGATTCTTAACTGACTGAGGGACTGACTGGGGACCCAGGTGCCCCAAACTTTTGAGTTTTAAAGTGCTTTCACAAAGAGTCTTATTTTAAAGTTTTTAATTTTCATTCCAGTATAGGTAACAGACAGTGGTATATTAGTTTAGGTGTACAATGTAGTGATTCAAAAATTCTATATATTTATCAGTGCTCATTATGATAACATAAGGAATTTTTATTTACTCCTTCTGAAACTCCTGGGAAGTGAACCAGAGACATTCAGTAAGGTCAGGTGCCTCAACTGAAATGACCTTAATGACCTTAAATGAGGTAGGAAGGTGGCCAAGCTTGCACTAGAGCCCAGGCTTTGATGTGGAGGCCAGCTCGGTGCTGCCTGCACCCTGATGCTTCTTGAGCCAGCTCAGCAGTATGTCTCTCCCTCATGCCATCAGGTAACTATCCAAAACAGCCTGAGGAGCATGTTTACCACATGAAAAGGTTACTTCCGTCCATTCCAGAATGTCCAGGTAAAAGCAGCAGTGCATTAAAAGAGGTCATCATTTCTCACTCGCTTTGGGTAAATTTTCAGTTGACTGACCCCGAGTGATCTGTTTGTTATGTGAGCTATAAAGGACTTGTGTGGCCAATAAGTCTCCATTTGGACCCATATTTTCTGCATCAGTTGTTTTGTGCAAAGGGCTCTTAAAGCATATCATAGTTTATGTTAACAGAATGATTATTGTATCTGTAAGGACAGAAATGAGCATTTATCTGTGTTGCTGATGCATCATGACAGATGTTATGAAAAGACAACAGGGCAATAAAGCACATACTTTCTTGTTTCCAGTAAATGACAATGTTCTCCTATAGCTTTTGCAGTTACCTAGCTTTTGATTTTCTCCAGCAATATAACCTTGGGAACCTCAAGAAACTATGCTTAAAAGTAAAGTAGCAGATAGCAAATTTACTCCTAAATAAGAGGGAGAAGTTTAGGTTTTCAAATTAATAATGCAGTCCTGGAATGTGCTAGTAGTTGATAAAATAAGAACAGCCTAGAAATTAATAAGGAAAAAAAGTCAAAATCTGCAGAGGCAAAGACAAAGGCTTGAATAGAGAGACCTACAGTCTCAAAAAGCAAGACAAAGGCTTTTAGTTATAGGATGGAGGAATATGCTGCAAGTTCATATTGTGAAAATCTCACTGGAGGGGGAAAATGAAACTTTATTTTTGCAATTTGAGGATCTTGTTAAGAAAGCACATGCCTGGACCCCATTTCCCAAAGAAACTAACTGGGCTGCTTTGGGGAGGGGCCAGAATTCTATATTGTTAATAAGCGTCCTGGGTGATCCTGATGCAAGCTATCACTGGACAAGACTTTGGGCCACTGCTCTAGTGGATGCTGCATGTTATTCAAGACTGGCACTGGCTAGAATAAGGGCATACACAAAGCTCATCCTAGGGGCACAGCGAAACCTCTGGCTAACAATTCCTACTTCTTTCAAAGCAAAACTGCTGGAAAGAAATCAGTCAGTGTGACATTCATAGCGTGCTGGGAGTAGGACTTAGGTATTATGTCAAAATGAAGCCAGCATAGTGAGACCAACTCTCAAGTTCCCTGATGCTGCTTTGATCAGGGAACCTTTGTGAAAAGGGTAGTGGGGTTCACTTGGTTGGCACTGGTCGCTATGAAGAAAGGGATGTGTTTGTGGCCAAATTGAATTTTCCACAATGCATGCCAAGTGCTATAGAATGTCACTTCACACTATGAACTGATTTAGATTCCTGATAAAACCATATTTTGTAAAAGAAACAAAAACAAAAAACATTATAAGCCGTAATGGGCATGTGTTGGCCCAGAAGTCCTCTTTTTCTTATGGGGTTTCATAAACAGGCATCACTGTAATTTCTAATAAATTCTCCTCAGTGGGCCTTTTTACTATTTTGAGGACAAGATTGGCCATTTATGCGTTTCTCCCTCCAAAAGCCCTTATCAGAGCAAAATTGTATTATTTGAATTCAAAGGTGCTGCCAATGAGTTCCCGTAATGTTCAGAATGCAGGGGTTGGGAGGAGGTGTCCCAGTCAAACTAAAGGTCCAGAAGAATGTGATTTTGCTATTTGATTGGACATGCAGTCAAAAACCTAAGTGGGATCTTTCCTACTTGCCACTCAGTGCTGCAGGCTGTCCTTGGTCATTACCCATTCTGAGATGCAAGGGCAACTGGATGTAGCCACCGGCTGGTAGGAAGAAAGAATGTGGGATAAAAGCCACAGGAACTGTGAGGTTAGAGCCCTGCCTCTACCACTTGCTGGCTTTGCAACCTCAGAAGATCATTTGCTTCCATTTTCTCTTCTGTATAACAGGACTTTAAGACTTGCAGAGGCAACATGGCATGGTAAACTATTTCACTTCAGTGACTCTGTTTCCACATCAATACAATGGATATGATGCTTCCCAGGGTGGATCTGACAAAAGCACTTAGCAGAATGCCTGGTACATAGCTGATACCTAATAAATGTTACTTCCAGTAAATGTCACCCCTTTGCTGTGAGGTTCAGGTCTGAGAACTGCATTGTAACTTGCAAAACAATCTAGATACACTGTTAGTAATATTGTCTTAGTCCCATATTGGTGGTATGTAACACTGCTGCAAGACAGGAACCACTCACTGCAAGGGGGGGATGAATAATCAAAACTTCTATATTTAGAATGACATAATTGAGAGCTTCATTATAAAATGATAAAAATGTTGTACCTGAAACGCCATCATTTGAAGAATAAAGGCTTTCCAGACCACTTTCACGTTGATAGAGGGTGATAAACTGCCAAGACAGAGGTGAAATACTAACTTAAGCCTCTGTCCTTTGTTGGACAGTGAATACCAGAAATACCTAGAAACCCTCAAGGGACAAACCACAACCATGTGGCCTTATACACCATACTCTTGGTGCTCTGAAGTCTCAGAGAATTATTCTCTGGGATTTTGGCCATTCCTAGTTATGACTTCTCATAATTCTTGCCAGTTGTGACACCCAGGATTGGCCCCAGACTTGGACATGGGCTTCCCCAGTAGGATAATTTCAAGGGCTCAAGTGTCCCAGGTTGTAAAAAAAATGTCAGCCGTGCATGCTCCCTCCCTCCTGGAGCTTGGAATAAATAACATGTTTAGATCCTTCTCTGAGAGAAGATAGTCATGGGGGGGTCTTACGGGGAGCAGGGGGAAAAGGGATGTCCATTTTACTACTCCAATCTTCCTTTAAATAATTCATAACAATTGTGAGATCTGGAGTGAGTAAGTGACAGTGTGGGGTTGCTGGAGCATGGAAGTGGTAGGGCAGGGATAGTGGCTCAGATGCTGGCTTTGCTCTGTTGACTTTTATCACTTCCTGGAATGCAGAAGCAGCATGATCCCAGAAGCACACAAAATAGGCTGGGGGAGGTGGTCAGGCTGCAGGGTAGTCATTCCGTGATGGTGGCAGTTAAAAAGGAAGTGGCAAATCAACGAACTAAGGCATAAACACATTCAAGATGAGAGAAGTGTGTTTGGTGTTGATGGTGCGGAGGGCAGGGTATTATCGTAGAAGCTTGACTCTAATTCTTCTAAGAAGATTTGAGGCAGTTTATGGATTAAGGCATTGCAAAAGAGGACATTTAAAGGGATAATCTGGGACGGGGACAATCTAAATGAACCCCTGAGGGTGGGGCAAGCATTTCTTTGTTTTCTAAGTTGCCCAGTTGACTCTATGTGCAGGCAGGCTGAGCACTTCTGATCTAAAGGAAGGTGAGGTCGGGTGGGGCAGATGCTCCTAAATGGCCTGACATGAGTAGGTGAAGTCAGTGGTTTGTAGTGCTGGCTACACATTAAAATCACCTGGGCAGCCCTTAGAACTCTCAAGGCCCTGGCTGCAAACCAGACTAATCACAATCTCTTGGGGTGAGGCCTGGGAATCAGTTTTTAAAGTTTGCCAGATGGTTCCAGATGTAGCCACGGTTGAGAACCTCTGCTCTGTGTAGTAGTTTGCAAATATGGCTGTATATCAGACTGATGGAGAGAGGGCTAGGGAAGTCCTAACACAGATTAATTTAGGCTTTGATGGCTGAGGCTGTTCTTTCAACAAATGTTTGTTGGGCATCTACTCTATTTCAGTCCTGTGTTAGGTGCTCGGCATACAGTTATGAACAAAACAAAGCCCTTGCCATCATGAAGCTTATATTCAAATGAATAGAGTACCAGAGGATTAGGGCAGGAATGTTTGTCTGCTTTGTTTACTGCTGAATCTCCAGTGCCTGGCACATAATAGGCACTTGATAAAAAATTGTTCAATAAATGAATGATTGAATAATGACTTAAGTGTTAGGACGAAAACTAAAAGCAGGATAGGGGAGGATAGTGCGTGAGTGTGTGTGTGTGTGTGTGTGTGTGTGTGTATGTGTGTGTGTTTCCATTTTACATGAGGGTGATCAGGGAAGGCCTCACAGAGAAGGTGACTGTTGAGCAAAGACTGAAAGGAGATGGGGGAGCAAGACACAGCTATCTGGGGATAGAGTGTTCCTGGCAAAGGAAGAGCAAGTGCAAAGGCCCTGAGGTGAGAGCATGCTTGGCATTTTAGGGGAGCAGTAAGGAGGCCAGAGTGTCTGGAGGAGTAACAGTGAGTGGACAGAGGGGTAAAAGAGTTTCATAGAGGTAATGGGGGTTGGGCAGTGAGATGGTGGGAAGCTCATATAGGGCCATTTAGACTATGGTAAGGCCTTTGGCATTAAGGGAAACATGATGGCTTCTTTTTTTGTGTCTGACACAGGAGAGTATGCATTCATGTATAAAGTGACTAATGTTTTCCTGGAGCTGAATGCAAGCAGGAATTTCAGTGCTACTCAATAAAGAATACTGAATATCTTAATAGATCATGCCTTTAATTATAATTTTACAATGGCAGAAAACTCAGCAAGTGAGAGAGATAATCAGCAAAAAGAATCAAGATGAGTCAGGGAATCAGTTTGGCAATGGAAAAGCCTATCAGTAGGCCTCCAGACTGGAGATTCTACCTCTCCTCTTAATGTTTTCTTGGAAACCACGGCTTCTAAGTGATGCTTGAGGTTGTAAAATAGATGTTAGTATTTCTAAATGAGAAGTGCCTGGAAAACTGGTGTGTGTGTGTGTGTGTGTGTGTGTGTGTGGGCGCACACGCACATGCGTATGTGTGCATGTGTGTACATGCTGGAGAGGTTAAAGCAAACAAAGAGAAAAGAAAAAGTGACACAAAACAGAGAAGAGGGTCTAGGAGGATCTGTGGCATCAGCCATTATTGGAAACTTCCCAAGAGGGCCTTAGGGAAGGGGAATTTCTTGGGATCACACTGAGGAATTGCTCATACATTTGGAAACCTGCCTATGAAGAATCAGTGCTCAGGGACAATGGGAAGTAGTTGGAATGAGCACTGGTTTCCCTCAAACAGTGTCCCTTCCTGTTTGAAGCACCCATTCCTCCTCTGTCCCCACCAGGTCCCTTGTCTGGGTCTACCTGAGAGTGTACTGGAACTCACTCCTGTTCGGCTTTTCTCTAGAGGCTACAGGAACCAAACTGCGTGGGATTGTTTTAAGGCACTACGAGGGCTGTGGCTTACTCTGTGTATTTACACAAGAAAAATAATTCAACCCAAACATGAAGATTTGGATGAAGGGGTATTCAGGCAGCAGAGGTGGGCCCCAGCTTGGAGAGATTTGTGTGTGGGAAGGTGTGGACAAGGGAGTGCTTCCTGACGTCCCTCAGAACACACCATACACTCAGTCTTTCATTTTAAGGCAGTCCCTTATTTCTATCAGGGCTTCACTAGCTCACAGTGAGGGACCAGTGAAAAATATTTACCTTAATAGTGCTTGCCCTCTCCAGATCTGGATGTTCAAGACTTTCTGTGATCAAAATACAATGTTGGAAAAACAATTATTTCAGAGACATGTACAAATTTTGGCACAAAAATAATCTCAATAATTTTATCAAAGAATCACAGAAAAAGGCAAACAGAAAAATCTGAAAAGAGGTAAGATCCCTAGAATTGTGGGCACAAGTCTTGGCCCTTCATTCCTCAACTGGGGAAGACAATGGGTGACGTGGTAGAAGAAACACCAGACAGCACATCAGGAAAGGCAGGTTTTGCAACTAGCTGTGCATCTTGCACAGCCAATCAAACTCTGTGGGTTCTTCGTTCATTTGTAAAATGAGAAATTAGGCTGTGGGTGATTTCTAAGGACCTCTACAGCTCTCTAGTTGCAGGAAGTTGTAAAGAACTGATAGGGCTGCCAGCTAAAGGAATGCCAGAAAGGAAGGTGCTGCTCTTAGGAAATGGTGCTTCCCATGAAGATCAGGGGAGCACTGAGGCATTATCTTGAATTCCAGGAGACATCAGTGATTGACAGACACCATTGACATTTGGCTTTAGGAGGTAGAGATAATACCAAGAGGGAAGTTTCAAAAGGACCCACATCTAGGGAGGCAGAGAGTATTAAAAAGAACAATGGACATGTTTGGAGTCAGTAAAACTGTATTTGAGTCTCAATTTCATTATGGAGCTCAGTGAATGGTGGATGACTTCTCTAACTTCTCTGACTCTGTTTCCTCATATGTACAATGGGGATGTGACTACTTTCTCACAAGAGGACCAGATGAAATAATGTGTATGTATTTGATATACATTTTATACATGTGTAATCATAAAGGACCAAGATGAAAAGATTCTCTCTGGATTACCCTTTGCGCCAAGGGCTCTAGAAGAAAATATACTAAAACTTCACTTACCTTGAATATGAGGGAGATCCCATTAGTTGAATTATCTGATGAAACTGATTAACCAGAATATCCAATAAATTTTATTATCAATTGCTAATTATTCTAAGGTATCTGAATGTACTTTCCTACCTTAGGAAGTCTTGTGTACTGTACATATTTGAACTGATTTTTTTTTTTGACAATTGGGGACATTTGGGTTTATCTGGGCCATCATTCCAATATAATTTTTTTAAACATCTAGGCTAAGTGCATAGCAAGTCTTCTGGATATATCTAAGAAGTTGTTCTGATAAAGACGGGATAGAAAAATTCCAGGTACTTGAGAGTGCCAGACAGTCAGAGTCAAGTTTAGATTTTATAGTCTGTGAAACTAAGAATTTGTATTGCAGCCGTCACCTCCCCACTGAATTCTAAACTATCCAACTGCTCATGTGATCTCTCCACTTGAGTATCTAATGGTCCCATTCTCACACACCTCAAACAGAATTCTTGTTCCCTCTCTCCTCTCCACTTTTGCTACCTGCTCCCCAACCATCTCACCACCTTATGGTACCAAAAGGCACTTAGTTGTTCAAGCCAAAATTGTAGGATCCATCCTTGACTTTTTCTATTTTCCTCACTTCCAACATCCACTCCATTAACAGGTCCTGCTGATTCTACTTTCAAAATACATTCTGAATCTGTTCACTTTTTACCACCTCCACTGCTATACCCCTTGTCCAAGCCACCATCATTTCTTGGCTGGATTACTGTGAAAACCTCCTAACCAGTCTCCCTGCTTTAACCCTATCCCTACCTAGCTTTTTCCAAATAGTAGCCAGAGGGATTTTTTTAAATTAATAAATTATATCACTTCCCTGCAACCAAAAAGTAATCCACAGGATTCCTGTTGTAGACAAAAAGTAATCCACACTCCTTGCCATTGCATATAACAGGCCCTAATGTGATCTGACCCCTACCTATCCCTTTAATCCCATCTCACACCACTTTCCTTCTCATTGGGCTCCAGTTACTGGGGGCCTTTATTCTTTTCCTCTAACATACCAAGCTCATACCATCCTAAGGTCTTTGCACTTACTGTACCTTGTGCCTGGGATCCTCTGCTTCCAGTTCTTCCTGTCGCTGCTTACTTTTGTCGTTATGGTCTGATGTTTTGGATTTGGACCAAACTAATCTAGCCAGCCACTTTCTATCACGTTAGCTCTTCTTTCTTTTCATCATATTCATTCATGAATTTGACAAATATTTACTTAGTGCCTACTATGTGCCTTTTTTCTAGTCATGTGTGGATATAGTGAAGGGACAAAAATCCCTGTCCTCATGGAGCTAAATTCTAGGGGAGGGAGATAGCCAACAAAGAAATAAAAACATACAATCCATCAGGCGGTATAAATGCTAGGGAAAAAAATGAAAGCAGGGAGGAGAATAGGGAGTGTTGGGATGGCAGTGAATGCTGGGGTTGTAATTTTAAAGAAGGTGCTCAGAGGAGGCTTTACTTAGAAGATGGTATTTAAGCAAAATCTGAAGAAAGTGAGGAGAGAGCTATGCAGATCTCTGAGAGAAGAATGTTTCAAGCAGCTCAGCAAGTGCAAAGGTTCTGAGAAAGGAGAATGCTTGGCATGTATGAGGGCATGTGTGGCTGGAGTAGAGCGCTTAAGAGGGATCATAAGAAGAGGTGGTCGGAGAGGTCTTGGGGAGCAAGGAGAGCTGTCCAGACCATGTGAGGCCTTGTAAGCCACTATAAAGACTCTGGCTTTTACCCTATGCGAGATGGAGGATATTTATTCTTATCTAGATTGATTGTGTTTATGCTGTCTCCTGACTCCCAAGTTAGAATGAGGGTAAGGGCTTTGTTTCTCTTACTCAGAGCTTTATCTCCAGAACTTAGAACTGTGTCTAGCACAAAGAAAGTGCTCAGAGAATCTCTGTTGAATGTGATTGAATGAACAAACTGGAGAGGTGCAGTATTACCAAAGGATGTAGGAAATAAGCATAATGCAGTGCAATGAAATTGAGGAAAACAATACAATGGATTCAGGTTTAGGAGACTTGGGATCTATTCTCTGATT
>NW_027530366.1:1073539-1074330 GCF_008692635.1 Crocuta crocuta
AACCTCAGGCTCTTCATCTTTATTTTTTTAAATAAAGTTTTAAAGTTTATTTATCTATTTTGAGAGAGAGAGAGAGAGAGAGAGAATGAGTAGGGGAGATGCAGAGAGAGAGGGAGAGAGAGAATCCCAAGCAGGCTCCATGCTCAGTGCAGAGCCCAACATGGGGCTTGAACTCATTACTGTGAGATCATGACCTAAGCTGAAATCAAGAGTCAGTCACTTGACCAACTGAACCACTCAGGTGCCACAGTTTTTTCATCTTTAAAATGAAGTTATATTAGATGGGTTCTTTCTGGCTCTAATAGCGTATGATGATTCCATACTACAGGCTACACACCAGTGGTATATTATATCATCTTCTGACTATGACCTGCTCATGGAATTCTGGCCAACTTAACAATACTCTATGGTTCATCTTTTAATAAGTGTTATTTCCACTTACAAGTGGAGAGAATAGCTTTCTTGAGTAACTTTTTGAGTGGGCTGCAGGCTTGAAATAATCAAGGTCAACTCCGGCCTTGTAGTTTGACTTTCAAGGCCACCTTTATAGTAAACATTATAGTAAACATTACACTCCCACCTCTAGACCAATGCTGTCACTGTGAGAACCACATTGATCCTTTACAGTTTGAAAGAACAGGGGACCAAGGACACCTGGTCATTTGGTTAAACATCCAACTCTTGATTTTGCCTCATATCATGATCTCGTGGTTTGTGGGATCAAAGCCCACAAGAGAGCCTGCTTGGAATTCTCTCTCCCTTTCTCTCTGCCCCTCCTTGACTTGCACACA
>NW_027530366.1:1074503-1075004 GCF_008692635.1 Crocuta crocuta
AAATGATCCCTCAAAATAAACATAAAAAAAAGAATAGGGGACCAAAAACTCAAATTGTAAATATTTTAGTGAGTCAGTTCTAACAGAGACAAAAGATAAAGTAGAATCTACCCTAGCAAGATTTTAACATGAACAAAGAAATTTAGGTTTAATTTGTAGCTTTAAAAGCCTTTTTATATATTTTACTGGGACTAAGCTAGTTATACAAAGAAAGCATACACTCTTAAAGAGATGATTAAATCCTAGTAGCATGCACTCTAGTCCACATATAGATGTAATAAACCCATATTTCCTGGATATTTCCTATGGGAGAATAGCAATTTTAAACTCTTAATATCATACCATGTACTTTATACCAAAATTATTAATGAAATCTTCTTAGTGATTCAGTAAAATCAAACTAGGGGCGCCTGGGCAGCTAAGTGGGTTGAGCGTCTCACTCTTGGTTTTGGCTCAGGTCATGATTCTAGGGTTGTGAGATCAAGCTCTGCGTCGAGCTCC
>NW_027530366.1:1075217-1082209 GCF_008692635.1 Crocuta crocuta
AACCTACTAGAAAGCCCAACATTAACTTCATGTTTAACAACAGGAAATTTATCAATGCAGAGCAAAGTCTTTTTAAAGAGTATCTAAATTAAGAAAAAAATCAATCCAACCTTCTGACACTATGGCACTTGGATCTGAGGGACGATCATCATCACCACTAAAAAAAGATAAAGACATTTCATTTTCTATGTATGTAATATATGAAGGAATACTGGTTAAGTAAAAGAACAATCTATCAAAATCATTATTCATATAGAAGTAAATCTAGAATGGTATATCTCTGAATTCTCAAATCAAGTGAAAATGATTGCTACATTGACTTTTGTTTGGTTTTATATGTGCCTTCTTTTCTTCTCCAGTGACACAAATAATTGACAGTTGCCTGCATTACTACTTATGTATGTTACAACTGTCATGAGGGGAGAGAGGGTCAATGGTGGGCCAGGGGTAGGTGTCCTAAAATAGCATCAGGTCAAAAAGAAACCTTAATTTCATAGTGTGAGGTGGAAAAGAATATAGTTGCCATCAGGTAGACTTTTCTCCTTATACCCTATTTATCCCATGATGCAAAGTGTTTCTCTTCCCAGTTTGTGAATATTCTTGTAAACATAAGAACAATTTTAGGCATGTTTGGGCTATTCTAGAAAAAGTGTTAACCAGACTTCAAGTCTACAGCATCTCCTATAAATAGTGCATAGTCTAGTCTTTCTCTCACAGTCTTCCCCAACTTGGATGGACTTATCTAAATCTCATCCATCCTTTAAGGCCCAACCCAAACTCCACTTGTTTTAAGAATTCTTCCCAGAATGCTCCAACTTACATAACCCCTCCATTTTTGGGATCCCTGTGATAGTGCCTCACTGTTGAGCATTTACGTACATAGGGAAACTAAGTAGGAAGCCCTTTCAGTGGGCCATTAGTGCAGGAACTATTATTGACCCACGGCCTCTTAGGTTCCAGATTCTGACACATTTAAGATTTAATCTAACTATACTAACCAGGCTACTATAGTAGAAAGAAGCAAGTAGAGACCAGATAAATAGGAATGAGAGAGAAAATAGAAAGGGGAGGCCTAGGCAGTGACCACAGAGGGGAACAAGGGGAAGGAGTTGAGGGGAGTTTGAGGGGTGAGACACTGGCTTCCTCACAGGTTTACTCGAGGGGTCCATGCTTCTCACCAACATAATTTTCATTTTGGATTTCTATTTTCTTAGCCAACTTGTATTGCTTTAATTAACTGTACCTAGAAAATGAAGGCAGGTCCTCTTCATTGTATGAGGATGAACTCATAATTCTATGTAAGAAGTAATGTACCGGTTCAGTACTAGATTTCATTTCTTCTCCCTGGAAAAGTACAAGTCAGGTAATTACAAAAAGATTTTATAATAAATCAAGTAAAATATACTATAAGACTCCTTAGTTATCTATGTAGCCAGCATTTCTGACCAGGCATACTGTGTTTGCTCCTGAAATCTCACATGGCTTCCATTTAATAAATAGATCCTAATAAATAGATCTGAGTTTGTGTTGAGGCTCTTGTACATGGTGAGCTCTCTGAATTGGCCACAGTTGTACTTCTGTGTTTTCTTTTCTCTGGTTCACTGCGATTTCTGGGTTAACCTGGAAATCATTGTAAATGGATATACAGGAGATTGTCTCACTAGGAAATCCTAAATTATGTGTATTCTCCAAACACATGTATGGTACAATTTTTTGGTAGAGCTAACACAGACCTTCAGTAGAAGGATACAGAACCAGGGACAGGCGCTGTGTGTCAAAGTCATAGTGGGGCTTATGGGTTGAGGAAGATTCAACATACTTTGACTAACTTGCTACATTTCAACAAGTTGGATAAATAATTTTTGAGAAAAAAAGTTAAGTAACTTGCCCCAAGATCACATGGCTACTAAGTGGCAAAGCCAGAATTCAAACCCAGATAGGCTGAATTTGCATGAATCTTTTTACTCTCCTCCAGCCCGTCTTCTGATCTTGCCCATTGGCATGGAGTTTCTGCAAACAGAACTTCCAGTGACTATTTATAGGTCTGAGTACAAAAAATAATTAAATCAATGATTTTAAATAATTAGATTGCATTTCTCCTAACTGGTTTCCATTTTCTGTTTTTCTTGTCCTTCTAACTAACCCAGGACTCTTTCTATGATCTATTTTTCTTCAATTGAGGCTTCTGGCTTTATCTGTTAATCATTTCCCTTTCATTGTAAATATCATCAAAGTTGGGAGACACTGCCTGGATCCAGTTTATGACCTTTTCTTCCTACCCAATGTAAATTATTTGGACTAAGTTTGTGAAACTCTGTGCCTTTTCTGAAGAAACCTGTTTATTGATAGTCACATTTGTCACTTACACTTAGTTGTGTCTTTCTTTCCCAAAAGGAAGAATCTGTGCCAGTTGAGGATTTGGATGTAGTCACAACAGGCTTAGAAACAGTTCTTTGTTGTGTCTCCTCAGATTCTATCTGTTGAGTTGGTGATGCTTCAGTATTTGTTGTAGTTGCAGTGGATTTGGGATGACAACATTTTCCTAGTGACAAAAATTTTTTCAGATTTCTCTTGTTCATCAGTGGTTTGGTAAAAGCCACTGTGCTTGTAATGGGCTTCATGTCTTCTTTTACTTGATCTTCAAATGGATTTTCTGGAAGTTGTTCTTTCACAACCTCCTGTAAAACAACTTCGTCTTCATCAGAAGTTAAGCTCTCTTCTACTTTATTTTCTGAAACTCTTGGATCAATATCATGAGTTACCAAACGAATGATAAGATCTTTTTTGCCGTGGACATCTTTTAAAAGCTCCACTTTGGTGATGTCAGGCTTTATTAAATTCTGAAATGAATTCCTACTAGCAGTCTGGAATTAAAGATACAATTAATATTAAAAACAATAGCCTCGGTCATTTTTTCTTGTGGTTCTATAGTTATAAAGCAATTTTCATATAGTTGTCAGTTTCAGTTTAGTAAAATTATCCTCAAATGCCATTTACTGGTATAGTAGTGGTATATTTAAAAAAGAAATAAATAAAAAATCATAAGCAATATTTGTTCATTCAATAATCTTTTTGTTTTGCATTCAAGAAGTGTCATCTGGTCCAAAGAAGGGAGACTAAGTAAGTTTTTTCTTTTGCTTCACATTTTACTTTTTACGTGCCAAGAAATGCAAAATGCACAAATACTCTAATTACATTCTGTTTTCATCATTTACCTGGAAAGTTCTGTAACATTTAGACATTTAACATGTTTTTCTAAGCTTCTTAGTGAGGGAGCCAATCATAGAGCAATTTAAATATAGACATTTTCATGATAAAAAAGGAAGATATTGGCTGACCTGGATTCTAAAAAATGATTGTGAAGAGCTTTGAATGTTTACTTGTCACCTCTCTACATTCTAATCCTTGAAGATGTAGGGAGCTTCAAAGAGTAAATGTTCATCTCTCCTCACCTCCCTAGTCAAGTGTCATTTTCCATTTTGCAATGGTAAAGACAGATCAAGGAAAAGACAGTTATAATTAAATAAATGACTTTTCCCATTCTGTAGCCTTTGATGATGCCACAGAACCTTTAAATCAATTTGAATGATCAATCTTAGATCTCTGTAACACTGCACACCAGATTTTCAGAGAAATGGTGCCTTATAGTGCAAAACAAAACAAAAGAACTGTTAAGAAACTGAAACACCATCAATTTTGATGATCTGTGCTGGTGGAAGGAAATAGTGGTTCAAAAACTCAAGTCTTCTATATGGCTCTGGAATATATCACTGTATGAGTCTTTGATAGACATGTGTCTGATGTGTTGGAAAGTTTTGGTACCTCAAAATAGCAAATGAAGCACTGCTTATGGATTCCTGACTGAGGACTAGCCTGGGAGTTGTCTGGGTTCCTCAAACTGATGTACTATTCTTTATGAAACCTCCATCTCCATGTTGGGGATGGACAGCACTGCTATACAGATAGCTGCAGAGTATCTGTCTTAACTGAGCTATCTATGACTGTTTGCTTTCCTTGAGACAGCTTTTGCTTCCCTTAAGAGTAGCAGCATAGTTGATTTGATTAGCTAATCTCTTCCAGCTTTCTGTGGGACTAAAGAGATAGTTAAAGTATGATAAAGGATGTAAAAGAAGAAAGCAGGTAGCCAAGACAGATATTTCTGCAGATGATTAAGATGTAATGACTTGGGGGTAATGTTCTTTAGTTTAGACACATAGATCTTGTACCCAAGGAATTACTTATATATACATGAAGGTTACTAAGTAAATGCCAATGTAATTTTGAGAACCCAGAGAGAAAAGGACATTTTAGAACTGGAAAGGACCTTCATTAGGTCCAAGAAACTAAGGACCAAGGTGACTCCATCAGTGTCTATGACAATCTCAGTATTTGAAACAAACAAAAAAAAGTACCCATAATGTTTTCACCAGTTCTGAGACTTAGTTCAGTGGGTTGGAAAATAATGCTTAGGAAAACCTGCTCCCAGGCTTATGCTCCAGGCAGGCTGGTTCTATAGGACTTTGCGCAGTTTGTAAATCACAGGCTACATCCCGAGTGTGAGTGCACACCATTATCCTTGCAAGAGACTCATTTATACAGAGGGCTTTGGTATTCATTACATGCGAACGTGGGGCTGGATCAGTGTAACTCCATCTTGAAAGACAGTCCCTATACCCTACTGCCCTAAGATCTGTAAACAGAACTACTTTTTCAATAGTTATATTGTACCAAGGACAGTGTTTTGGCATTTCAAGCCCCTTTTAAGTATATTCAGAGCCCAAATATAAGACTTCAGAAAAACTAGTTCATAAAAGCAGAAGCATGAAGACAACTCTGTCTACAACAAGGACAGAATAGGAAAGAAACTGGGTACCTCCTGAGTATGTAAGAATATAGGGAACTGGGAAAATGTTATGTAATGAACATGAAATGAGAAACAAATGAACTTTAGAGAGCTTGCAGCCTGATGTATGTTGATGAATGTTGCTAAGTAAAAACAATACTATTGTGAAGCCTTAAGTTTGAGGATTTCAATCTTTAACAGGTTTACCTGTTATTCTAACCAGCCCTTTTGGACCCATACAGTACTATGATAATGCACATCCATAAAAAAGAATTGTGGGAATTATAAAAGTCACATTTCTTCCGAGTTGTCAAATGAGGACTACAATTCCAGTCAGTCCTGTTTACCGTTAAGGGTATTTCCTCATATTCCCATTCTTCAAGAAATGGCAGTTTAGTCTGACTGGCTAATGGAAAATAGCCTGCCACCTTTACACCGAGCCACACATCTGATGGGGTAAGTCCCAGGAAAGCAGAGAATTGGATGAATTAGTGTCCCATTCTACTGGGTTGGGCAAGATAAAATAGACCATATTTTACAAATGCATTCCCATAGACCTACCTGAGGAAGGAAATCACAAGACAATCAGGTCTTAGTAACTACTCATTTCTTTTCACCATTGTGTTTAGCACTTACCTCTAATGGCTTTATATTCAGTCTTCCCCCCTCATCCAATGAGACACGTCTTTCTTTCTTTCCCTTTCCTGCATCAGGTGTGTTCACTGAATGACTCCTTCCACTTATTGCCACTCTTCTCAGTGCTTCGATGCTATGTCCAGTTCTAGTTAAACACTCCATCTGCAGTCTCTCAAGAGATTGTGTTTTTATAGAAATGACTCCTAGGTGTTCTGCAACAATGTCTGGGTCTATATTGATTGGTTGTTTCCCACAGTGAGGAATTATTTTAATTGGAAGTTCCTCTTTGCTTAAATCTTCATTTAATTCTTTTTGATCTAACTCAGGCCCTCTTTTAACAGCATGCTCATGCACCTTTTCAACAATTCGACCAACATCCAAATCGCCAAAGAGATCAGCCTGTGAATCTTGTGGGCTAATTATTTCTAATGGACAGTTGGAAACTTTACTGATGATTAAAGAAGCTACCTCTTTAAAGAAGGCACTGTTTTTACCTTTCATGTCATAATAAAGTTGTTCATGCGTTCCAGATTGTTGTAGTACATGATTATAAATGGAATTGACCATCTGAGAAATAATTTCTATACTTTCTGGATTTAAAAAGGTTTCTTCAGGGTTAGTAGCTACAACACTAATGTTATTTTTGGAAATTTCAGCTGTCACAGATTTTGTCAAGTAAGATGCAATTTTATTTACCTCAGAGTTTGATAATTTTTTAGCATTTTTGCTTGAGGCACTTGGCAAATTTATTAGTTTAGCCAAGAACAAGGCCAAAGTTTCCTCTAAAAACCTGGCATCTACCACAGTATCTTTTTTGGTTGAAGGCTTTTTCTTTAACTTGAGGTCATCAATGATCTTAACCACTTTTTCCATAATTTTGACAGCTTCCAGAACTAACTCTGAACTCGATGTTTCTTCTTCTACTTGAGGATGAAATTCTGAATTGGAAATTTCCTTCACCATTAAAAATCCTATTATATCAGCTAGAACATTGCTCTTACCTCTTAAATCTTTATACACTGAAATATGGGAACCAGAGCACCTTAAAACACTGTTATAGACAGAATTAGCTACCTTTTCAATAGTTGTACTGTCTGCTAAAGATACAGTGGGTGATTCTTTGGCCTGTGGCACTACAATAATTTGACTTTTAGAGAGATATTCTTGGAATGAATTTAAGATTTTTGAGATTATGGATTGCATTTCAGCATTTAGAGAATTGTTTTGTTTCTTATCTGCTTTTGGAAACATAGATAAAAGCTTTGACAAAAAATTTACAGCAATCTCTTCTATTATGTTAAAAGGCAGTTTGTAAGCCCATGATGGCTGAGGCTGGGGAACTTCAGTGGTTTGGATAACATTTTTAAGGATATTTTCAACAACATTGTCAACTTCTATACATTGATGTGGTGTTAGTTCTCCAGAAAAATAGTTCTGCAACTGGTTGCCAGCCACTTCCTGTACAACTAAATTAACTATGGTTTCTGAAAGGATTTTGCAACCACTGCGGAAA
>NW_027530366.1:1082246-1082929 GCF_008692635.1 Crocuta crocuta
AGATCCAAATTGTGGCAAGAGATTATTATAAATAGTCTGAACAACTAACTGAATAATTTCATCATCATTAGGATGTAAGGATTCTACATACTGTACAATCATATCTTTATCTTTGGAGATCTCTGCCATAATTGTACTTACTAACTTCATTTGAAGGAAATCCACTTCTGCATACAAATTATCTTCAGATATTCCTGTTTTAGCATTGGATACTGTTGAGAAAATTTTTGATAGAAGAGAAGAAATTATACTTTCTAAAAATTCATAAGGTAGCATTATGGTATATGGTGATGATGTTTGACATTCTTTGCATGCTGTTTGGACTACCTTATGGACCTTTTTCATAACCTGCTTAGATTCTAGAGGCAAACATGCTGCAGCTGGAACCTCATCATAAAGTAGCAAGTGTAGCTGATGCTGCAAAATTTCTTCTATTACTGCATTAGCTAGCTTTCTTACTAAGTTTTCACCATTACTATTTATGTCCTTATAAATGGAGTCTTGAGATCTATATTCCTGTAAAATATTGCATATAGAGGAGTGAACAATCTTACTGACCAACATTTTATCGCTTGATGGTGTGTTAGCCATAGAAGGTGCCTCGTCGGAAGAAGGTGTTTTAGTGGCAGGTGCTGTTTTTTTCTCAGGAGGTGCTTTATCTGCAGAAGGTTCTTTTTGCCTGA
>NW_027530366.1:1082988-1084539 GCF_008692635.1 Crocuta crocuta
AACTGATGAAACTTTATCTGAAGATGGGAGGAACTGACCTACCTGATCTGGGCTTAATACTTTAATTTGAGCATCTGAAAATTCTTTTAACAGAGAATCAATGAGTTTCATAGCCGTGTCATAGAGCTCAGCTTGATTTGCATTATTGGTTACATTTTGACATGCAGCATCTATACCTGGTGAGGAATTAAAAATCAATTTTTTAACTATTTCACAGATAACGTCTTCTAAAAAGTTAGCAGGAAAAAACCTGGGGTTATTTTCTGGTGGACTGTCTGGTTTACTAAGTTTACTTTTAATATCTGTATCTTTAGTTTTCTCATTCTCTTTCTCTTTTGCAGGAACATTTTGTTTAGCTGAATTTTTTAAGGCAGGCTGGGAAAAATCTTTGCCATCTGCTTGAGTTACGTATGCTGCTTTATCACGTAGGGGATTTGGGGATTTTGAATTATCTACTGGTCCTTGGAAAGAAGATATTTCTAAAACATTTCTGTAAATGCTTTCAGTGACATTTTGCACATGTTTAAGATGCAAGATCTGTTTGTCATCAGTAAATCTGTAAGCAGGAGAATCTCTCCTCTTCTCCTGGATCTCTCTATTTCTCACCTTGGATTTCACAAATGGTAATTCAGAAGGTCTAGCCTCTTTTTCTAATGCACCCTCTCTTTTCTTGTCACTCTTCTTTTTATCTATTTTTAAATCTGGTTCCAAAAGAACCTTGGTTTTTGTACCATCAGCAGCTGATGAAAGATGTTGGTACATCTCATCACCTCGTTGTTTCTCATCTTTTATACCCGACCTGTCTTTCTTCTTGATTTCATTCTTTGTAAGTACCATACTCAAATCTGGCCCCTGAGTATCTTCACTTTCCACATTAGTTGTTGGAGAAGTAACTTTTGATGCCTTCTCATTATCTTTTCCAACTGAACTTTCCTTTTTCTTTTTATTCCCTTTCTTTTTATTTGCCACACATCCAACTAACTCTGATGCTAGGGTAGTCAATTCACCCTTCATAATGCTAGTTATAGTAGTACAGATCGGCTCATGGATGCTGCCTGTTTTCATAGATGTGTCCTCCTTTTTGAAATTCCCCTTTTCATGAAGTGTTCCTCTACCTATTTCCAAAGTGTCCATTACATCTTTCAGGCCTGAGGTTAAAGGAGTAAGTGTAGATAATTGTTTTAGTGAAGAAACTGGGTTCTCCTTCAAGCTCTTGTTTATTTTTGTAAATGTATTATATGGAAGGTGTTGAACTCTTTGGATGATATTATCCACATTTAGAAATGAAAAGAAGGTGGAAGACCAGTCTCCTGAAAAAAGTAGTTGAATCTTGTAAGCAGAGATTGCCTTTTTGGCCAAAGAAGCTATTATCTCTATAACAATGTTACTTCCATCATCTTTCTGAACATTGTTAGATCCACATGTTTCTATGACCTCATTGTACACAGAATCAGATACTTTATTGATTGCCTCTTTAGCTATTGGTGGAAAAGAAAACATTTCTCCAGCATTTGCTAGGACTTTAATTTTACTTTTCCTAAACTCCCCAAT
>NW_027530366.1:1084562-1101594 GCF_008692635.1 Crocuta crocuta
CATTTTCAAATTTTATAGCCATGCCCATGAGGTCTTTTTCTGATATCTCTTTGTCTTTAGGGTTTTCCGCAATACTTGGGAGAGTATAAAATTTGCGAACAAGTTCAATTATGACGTCTTCCAAAAATGTAGAAGAATACACAGAAGCCTGTGGGAAGGACTGTTTGTTTTCTTTATCAAGTTCTAAGAGTTCAATGATATGGTCATTTGTGGGTAAGTCACAGGGAGGTGATTCTTCATGTAAAAATGGCTGCAGATGGTGGTCCACAATCTCTTTCATAATAAAACCAGCTATTCTCTTGAGGAATGAGTTTCCCTTTTTGCATGAGTCACTCTGTGTTTCATCTCCTAATTTAATTTTTTTCATAATGTTATTACATATAGAGTCAATAAAGTTCTCATTTGCCCTTAATTGCATACTTTCCACATGCTCCTCTGCTGTGGCAAGTCTAATTTCATGTTCAGAAATTTCTGTTATAATTTCATCAGTCAGTTTTGAAGCTGCATTCACAAACTCATGATCTGGTGGCACCTCTTTCTCATTTAGTTCAGTTTCTGTCTCAGATGAAAGGAATATACGTGCTAGAAGCTTGTAACTAATATCTTCTAAAAGGGAACGAGGGAATACAGTGATACATGATGGCAAAACATGGCTATCATTGTTGATGGTGTCAAGCACATTTCTGATGATGTTCTCATCTCGGAGGGAGGAATAGGAAGAAGCTGCTAATTCTCCCAAAACTAATGACTCAACTTGATAATCATAAATTTCTCCTACTAGCAAATAACATATTTTTTTCCCAAAACTAACAGCATCACTTTGTATAGCTCTATAAATATGAATCAGAGATTTATGATCATCTAATATTTTTTTATAAATTAGGCTGACAGTTTTTTTAACTATTTCTTTATATCCTTCTGAAAAATACAGATTTTCATCCAAGTGATCTGCAACTAAAATTTCTGTTGTGGTGAATTCCAGCACAATTGATTTTACTAATGTTGTAACAATGTTAGTTATGTTGGCTTTTGCTTTACATAGGTTTTCAGCGACCAAGACATTATGTGAGAATATATAAAGGATTCTGCATAAAAGCTCAGAAATTACATCCTCTAAAAAGACAGCTGAATTCACAATAAACAATAATTCTCTTTGTTTAGGATCTGTTGCTCTCTGTTGATAAGTTTGACCCACAGTACCTAAAGGAAGAGTTTTATCTCCAGGTAAAAATGACTCAAGATGATGGGTAAATATTTCTTTTATTATATAACTTGCTATTTTTCTAATAGGTATATTATTCATGCCTTCTTTATCTTTTGTAATAGACTGGTATAGACTTGAATGAGAAATATCAGTGTAAATGGCCTCAACCATAGCCTGGATGTCTTTCTCTGAAATCACATTTTGTTTTTCATTTCCATGCTTAATAATGCATATTGCATGTTTAGAAATTATTGACATGGTTTCACCTATCAGCCTCACAAATGTGTTGCTAAAGTCTGACTGCGAAAAGTCTGGGTCTTCTGCATTGCAGTTCAAGGGACTTATCTGAGATAAAACCTGAGTGACTATTTTTTCCAAATGTGTATGTGATAATATGGTAGTATAGGTTGTATAGGTCTGTCTTCGGAGTCTTGATTTACTAATAGCATAATGAACTCTCTTTATCAAAACATCAGCATTGAGTCTTGAATATGATTTAAAAGGCAACTTTGCTATGAAATCTGGATGAATTTGGAAATCAAAAACTTCAGCCAGGATAATTTTAGTTACCCGTTCAGCCAATGTTTTTGTATCATCAAGAAATCCTTTATCAGGTTCCAGTTCATATTCTTGTAAAACTTTGCTATATGCCATGTCAATAATTTCGATCACTACGTCTCTGTGTACTGGTGGCAAACACAATTGTTCCCTTGCATTTTTTAGGATGCCAACTTGAGCTTTTGAGAATTCTTCCATTATCAAATATATGAGTTTTTCAGCTATTTCCAACAGTTCTTTTCCTGAATCTCTTATTGAGTTTATTTGCACAATACCTAACACCCTGTGGAATATTTTGCTTAAAACCCCAGAGATCACATCTTCCAAAAAGGCTGAGGAATAAACACGAGCAAAAAAATTTTGCTTTCTCATATCATCAAAATGTGTATATGATGGAGGAAGTAATGACTTTCCATACACAAATGGATGGAGATGTTGCTGACAGATATCTTTAATGATAAAACCTGCTATTCTGTCAATAAGAACATTGTTACTGCTTGTGATATCATGCTCAACTGCTTCTTTAGACCCAGAGTTTTGCAAGATATTTCTGAATACAGAATCAACGAGATGCTGAGCATCATCCTCTGAATAAATAGATTCGGTTTCTTCATCTTTTGAAAATCGAATTTCATGTTGGGCAATTTTCATCCCAATATCACTGATTAGCTTTGAAGAGATTTCACTGCAATTAATTCCTAATCCACCTTTTGGAGTTTCACTGTATGGAACCATGTTAGATGTAGAAGGAAAGATTCTAGATAACAATACTCTAATTATGTCTTCTAAAAATGTGTATGGCAGCAGGGTGTTATATGGAGATCGATGCTGGCTTGGCTTGGTAGTTTCACTGCTGTCACTAAAGATATTCTGAATAATGTTCTCTGCTGTTAGAGTAGCATAGGAAGAAGCTGACAAATCCCCAGAAAACAGTGGGTGAAATAGATAATCTGAAATAGCTGACACAATTAAATTGGTAACATTTTCTGCAAAAATATCACTGCTTTTGAGTTCTTCATTGTCAACCTCAGGGGCTAGCCCATGCTGTTTCAGAACATTCTCATAAACTGAATTGACGAGTTCATCCACAGTGTCTGTATCTATAATAGGGACAGACTGTTCCTGGTCATCACGAAGAATGCAGATGTTAGCTTTGTTAAAATGGTTATTTATTAAGTTTACTACTTTTTGGGTCATTTTATTGAGTTCACATTCAGTGTTATATTTTGGATTAAAGAACTTTGATAATAATCTGGCAACAATATCTTCTACAAATGCATTTGGATAAAAGTCCATACTTAGTGATGATGGCTTCTGGGGTCTATGTGGCTCCATGACCTCACTGAGAACCTCTTTAACCATATTTGATATTTCATCCAATGGAGTCACTGAACAAGGCAAGCTCTCTCCACATAAAAAGGGTTGAAGATGATTGTCAATAATCTCTTGAATAATGAGACTGGCCATTTGGTCAAGCATAACTGGGCTGTGGCTTACTATACTTTTCTGTATTGACACAAGAGAGTCAGATATTAATAAAACATTATTATAAACAGAATCCACCATATTTTGAAGGTGTTTTTCTGTATATAGATGTTGACAATCATACTTAGTGAGCCAAATCCTATGCTTTGAAATGACTAACAAAACCTTATTTATTATACAGGTGGATATCTCATTAAAATCCAAAGTCATTAAATACTTCTTTCCCAAGCATGAAGCCTCGCAGGGTGGAGAAATGAGCTGAAATAATAGCTTTCTGATGACATGTTCTAGAAATGAGTGTGATAACATGGTGGTATAGCCCATCGAATGTTGACCTTGGTAATTAAATTCTCTCAGGTTGTTTTGAAGTTTCTGCAATATATTTTCAGCTTTAAGAGGGTAATATGAACTAAGCATGATCTTTCCTACAAAGCACAATGGGAGTTGGTAGTCCATACTCTCTTTCAGTATGCCATTAGTTATCTGTTCTGCTATTGAGGTGGTAGCATGTGTCAGATGATTGCCACTGGTAACTTGCAATGTGTATTCCCATGAAACATCACTATAAACGGAGTCAACAATCTTTCTAACAGTTTCTTTATCAATTGGTGGAAAACAAATCCTTTCTTCAACATCCCGTAAAACAGTGACTTGCGCATTGTTAAACTCATTCACCACGGAGTTGACATATAATATATTTATGTCATTGAGCTGAGCTTCAGTGATGTTTACATTTTTGCCCTGCAATGAGGTAGAGAGATTAAGGAAAATGTCTGCAATTATTTCCTCCAGAAATGTGGCAGAGAAAACTCCTGTGTTCATGCCTTTTGGATGTTGCATGTTAAGAATGGCTGTTGCATTCACTTTCCTTTTACCTGGTCTTTGAAGAGGAGGTAGAGGAGGGAATTTTCCTGAAAATTGCTTACCAAATAGGGCTTGTGTTTTGAAATGAATCACCCTGGGATTATTCAGTGGTTCTGTCAAAGGCTTGCTGTCATAACTCATGAATCTTACAGAGCGTTTACCCTGTCTTGATTCTTTTAATTCTGGCCTTTTTCCTTTTGGGAAGCGAGGGAGTCTTTCTCTAGTACTATACATTAAATTCTTGCTTGTAAAAAGTGGACTTCTGGGAAGTCGATGTATACCACATGACAGTTTTTCCATTAAGGATTTTACCAACACATGGGAAGTAATACTAAGCATAGATTCTTGATTTATTTCTGCCAGATTTTCCAAAAGGTCTGACATGTCATATTCTTCAAATGGTGAGCCAGAGTCCATAGTTCCCCTGCAATAATCATCTACATTTTGAAGTATGTTGAACAGTTGACCTTCTACTGAAATTTCATCAGAAGAAGGTCTATCTGTAAGGAAGTTTTGGGCTGTACATTTTTCCAAAAGTATTCTAATAAATTTCTCACATACAACATTCAGAAGAAAAGCTGATTTGGGGGAGAGCCCTGGGTTATTTCTAGGTATTCTAAGGCTTTGCTGGTTACTAGAAGATAGGAACATTTTTCTTGATATTTTACCAGAATCCATGTCCCAATTTGGGCACTCATCTGGAAAAAACAAATTGAAAACAATATTGAAAATTTCACTGACTACCTCCTTGGATTCATGAGTTTTTAGGCTACCAACCAGAGTGCCTAACTTACATGCCAGAGGATTTAGTTTATTTTTCTGTGCTAGTTGATTAATTCGGTGAGTAGGAACTGACTGACAACTTTTGGGGCCTGTCTGTCTTTTCATAGTTTTGGTTTTGTTGCAAATGGGCAAACTATGGCTTTTAAGCCTGGAGAGTAGTTTGTTTCTTCCTCTGCTGTCAGACTGATGCTTTATTCCTATTTCTTTGGACAGAACATGGATCACTCCTATTAAGAGGTCCTGAAAGAGATCATCAAAGTCAGCCACAGCTACTCTTGGGCAGTAAATATATTTTGTTTTCATGGAAACCACTTGTTGTGTAGTGTCTGCCTTTATAATGTCACTATTAAAAAGTATTTGAATAATGATTTCAGAAATGCTTAAAGCAAGTCCTCTGATAAAAATGGGCTGACTTGCAAATACTTGGGAATGAACTAAAATAACCTTGCTAAATGCTGCATCTTGGTTTTCCAGTGATTTCTGCTTTGTTCCATCATCTTCAGTACAGTCAGAAATGCTTGAAATTATATAGGAAATAACCAGTTCAGTGAGATGTTCACAAAATTTATAAAGTGAAGAATCATAGTTAATGCTTTTTAGAGGTTGTTTTGATTCATATTTTTTCCTTATTGGTGTGGAAACAATAGATACTTTTTCATCAAGAGAACCTTAAAACAGAAAACATTACTATTTTTAACATGCATTAATGGAAAAGGTTGAGCATTCAAAATACTATCAATACTTTATACACGAATTTTACCTTGGGGGTAACTTGCTCAAGAAATAGAAAAACCTAGTCAAGAAAGGAACTGAGTTTTCTTCAAATCTCGATTTCTCACATGTGGAACTTTACTTCAGCCAGGAAGTTAAGAAAATAGCCAAACAGAATTCAGATCTCTGTTTGCTTCTTCCTTGTATAGCCGTATTTTCAGCTTTGGGGAAGAGAAATCTTAGGGCAGAGAAATGATTTTCAACTTTAGGTGCAGTGCCCTAGAGTGATTCCAGTGATAACTAGAGACCTCACATAATTCTTGAAAACATTTTCAGCTGTTTAGCTAATTATCCCATTTGGCACTCTATAATCTATAGTAAATTGAACTGAATGAAACTGCTTATATTTGACAGTTTTTGACTGCTGATATTTGACAGTTTTTGACACACAAAAATGGCTGTTTTATATGGCTTAACCCAATATATGCATGTAAGCATTCATAGAAAAGGGGTGCAGGTATCCTATTTGTAAGCATGGGTTTAGAGTACTGTACTTAAAAAGAGCTTAAGTCAGAACATTGGCACATGAATAGAACAAGAAGTTTAATGCCACTGTTCTTGTAAACTCTATCATCAATAATTGCAAAGACTAACTGTATATATCAGAAGTAAGTTGGATCATTACAGTCAATTAACTATGTATGGAACTTCTGACTATAACTTAAGAAATCAGTCTTTTAAAAAAACACATACAAAAACCCTCTTTGAACTTATGTTTGGGAATTGCCTTTAGAGCAGCTGTATTTCCCAAGCAAGACAACTGGATTCATCATGTTCTAGTCATACCTCATGCCCAACAAAATATATCACTTTAAATTATGCCTATTTAATTTCATCTGTTAATAGTGAAAACTGAACAACACTCCTCCAAATAAAAATTATGTAAATGTGTCAACATATTTTTTTCCTTTTAGCATACTGACCAGTTGAAAAACACACAATCAGCCACCCCAAATCCAAGGTTACTTTCAGAGAAGCAATGGATGCAGCTTCTTGGATGTGAGAAGTGAAAACAAAACTCATGGACTTTTTAAAATCTAAAATGATGCCAACTCTTTATAAGTTGTTATCCCTCACTCACCTCTGGCTTCAAAGTTCTTGAAATGTGTGACCACAGCTATAGTAACATATCTTGCTACTAGATGGATTTCATGTGGTCCCAGTTCTTGATCTGCAAAAGCAATGACTTCAGCCTCTTCAAGAGGTGCTATTTTCTCTAACTTTTGGTACTTATCTTTCCATTTTTCCAGTAAAGTGAAATCGTCTCCACTTGCTACAAGGCTTTTGTTTTCTTCTTTGGTTTTAGAGCTGATTCTTTTTTCCCATATTTTAAGCAAGCTTTTATTATCCTTTTGTTCTCCAGACATTAGAGACAAAGGCTTTTCCCTTGATACAAAAAGTGGCTTCATTATTTCTATACTTTCTTTAGTTTGTGGAGTTTGACCTGAGAGGCTATAACTCAACAGCATCGTATTGACAATATTTTCTGCAGCTACACATATTTTGGTTGAAGAAATGGTTTTCTGTATTTGGTTTAGCTTAACAATTGGTTTGGGAAACTCACAGTGATGAACTCTTTGATTTTCACCTTGTTCCATTTCTATGAAGGATGTGGAGTGCTCTGGTGCTGCTTGCCCAGAGTCACCAGATTTCTCAGATGGTTTTTGTAAGACACTGCCTTCTGGGAAAGAGCTGTTTCCTTTCAAGGCTTGATCAAAATGGATGAGGCCATGGGCTTTACCTCTAGAATATAATGGTTTAAGTTCTGATTTGAGCCCTTCCAATGGCTTTCTGGTTTTAGGTGTATCACCTGCAGAGTATCTGATATATGAAAGTAGATTTGCTGAAGTCTTGTCCTTTACTTTTCTATCTTCCTCTGAATAAAAATACAAGCCAGGGATTTGTGGAAGATCATCCCCACCGCTAACTCCCTTTGACTTTGAAGTGTACATTCCCATCCCAGTTGCAAACCTGTGACAATTGGCAGTGTTGGCATTTTCAGCTACTTGGAGCAGATTTTCCTTTGGATGGCTTTTGATGATCGATTCATAGAAATGAGTACACTGGTCCATCAGTGTGCTGATGATCTGACTTGAAGATGGTTCCATTTGGCATTTTTCTTTGTCTAGGTTGTTCTTAATTATATCAAGCATGTCATTGACAATATTAGCGGTATAAGTAAGCAGTTCTGAATGGAATGAGTGAAGCTGTCGAAGGCTATTCTGCATGTTTTCCTGGGAGATCATACTACTTGATTTAGATTCATCAGGAAACTTATTCAGTTGTTGTAACTTGGGTAATATTGTTTTCATTAATGGTTTCTGTTGGACAGCAAAAAAGTTTTCAATAGGTATTTTCACAATTTCAGAAAAAGCACATGTAGTGATATGTTTAAACTGTAGGTCTGCAAATGATTCTAAGATGTTCAGAACCCCTTCCATGATCTCTTGAGCAATTTGGTGGCTAGAGACCCCAAATATTTTGTCTTTCAACTTTGTGCTACAGGTTGGTACACTGCTGAGGATGTTTGTTCTTAAGGAGCTTCCTTGATTTCTAGCAGAAGTTTCTTTCTTGCTTTCTAGCATTTCTTCACCATCTGTTATGAACATCTGAGTCATAAAGTATACCTCTAATTTTTCAAATAGCTTTTTAACAATTTCCTGACCAAATATATTAATTTGTGCTTGAAAACCTTCAGCTCTAAAAGCAGTGCTTTTAAAGTTATGGTACCTACTTTCACAAGCCTCAAGAGGTGACAAATTTAAAAATGAAACAGATTGTTCTAATTCTTTTGTTTTCATTGAAATTTCATTCAGAACAGTCTCAGCTATCATAAATAGCTTATATTTGTCATTTTCTATGTCATTTGATTCTGTTTGCCATTTGCCAAACATTTGTTTTAAAATATCTTCTTTAGGAAAGACTTTCTCTAGCTGGGAAGAAACGTTCTCCAAAGAGAAACGGGCTTCTGGATGTGAAAGAGAGATTGGCCTAAAATTCATCTGTGAAAGTTTGAGATCATGGGAGTATGAGCCTTTTGTTTGGTTGACCAAATTTTTGTTCTTTGTAGCATATAATCCTTGCAAAACTGCATTAACTAATTTACTTGCTGTCAAGATTTGATCAGAAGTTAAAGTGTTTATATTTACCATTAGTCTATTTTGCCTCATCTTTTGAAATTCATTCATAATTGTTTCCAGAATATTGCTTACTATATCCTTGGCATACATTTTTAGTTCTGCAGTGGGGAGTTTTCTTCTCACTAAGGAGTTTTTAGCATCCCCTGTTGATAGCAGGTATGGCAGACCAATGCCAGTATTGAACTGACTGCCTCTAAAAGTCTTCACTCTAGGACTTAACTTGGTCTTGCTTTTGGCTTTAGCACCACTAGGTCCTAGGTGTGGTTTTGCTCCAAATTTAGGCAAAACAATAACTTTTGATTTTGCTTTAGAGTGGGTTTTAAAAGTCGTATTAGGGCTGCCTTTGAAACTAGCTTTAGAAATGCATGGCCTCAGAGATTGCGTTTCATCAGACCAATCTTTAGGGGACAAATTGTTTTCTAGGTTTTGCAAAACAAAATTTGTGATCTTTTTGAGAACCTTTTGGACCAATTCTTTACCCACTTGCAGTGGAGAAGTTTGCAATAAGGTGTTTTCTGAAGAAGCCATACCTCTAAAGCCTGTAGAAGGGCAAACTCGCAGTGTCACATGTTCAGGGGGGACACTTCTTTCTGCTTGTTTCAAGTCCTGAAAGTATGATGGATTCATCAGTAATTCATCATTGCCAGATGCTTCCAGTTCTCCCTTGGTCTCCTTGTTTTCATATAAGGATGTTGTAACTATTGAGAACATTTTTCTGAGAACACTTTCAACTATGTCATTTGCAACACTGCTTATATGTGACTGTAAGGTTTTCTTTTGTGCTGCTGTTGATGTTTTAATTTTAGAACCAGATGTAAAGTGGGGGGCTTCCTTAAATGGAGGGCAATGGTCTATGTCTTCCATTATCCTTTGATATATCTTCTTTAACATTTCCTTAATCACACTTAACAAAGCAGTTTTTTCCTGTCTAGATTCTCCATTTTTAAATATCTCTTCCAAAACCCTTCTCAGGTTTTCTGCTTCTGATAGAATTTGGTTTTGATGTGGGTATTTTGAAAAAAGAGATAGTTCACTGTTATCTTCCATCTTTCTTTGACCAGGCAATATTTCATTTTGTACAGCTAGTTGTGTAAATAGGTTAGGGTTCTGCTGTGAGTAAAACCTATTTGCCTTTAAAGATATTTTATCACATAAACTCTTGAAGATGTTGTAGACAGTTTCACTTGCAATTATGTTTTCTTGGAATGAAGTATTGTTTGGATATGAATACATTTTTTGGATTTCTAAATCTATGTCATTTTTTATAAGCATCAAAATGGTACTGGCAATTATATCAGCATATTCCCTAAGACTACCTTGTGATATATGAATTGCAGGTCTGTGTTTTTCTCTGTAATTAGCAAATGTGTAATCTGTTACCTCTTGACCAAGAATAGTTCTGGCTGTTGAGACTTTTGGGATATTCACATCTGATGGCGTTTGGTTTGCTTCAAGAAATACACTGTAGTTTTGTTTATAATTTGTAAATTCTGGGCCAACAACATATGGTTTTTCTCTAGTCTGAGTATAAAGAGTAAGTAGAAAATCTATTCTTTCTGTGGCAAAAGATTTTAATCTATTCAAAATGGTTTTAGTAATGAAGTGAGCATTTTCTTCACATGGGTCAAAAGCATATTTCTTGGCATCTTGTCTTTTAAATATAGTTGTCTGATTATCATCACAGTAGACTGATTTCAGCTGTACATCTCTTCCCCTTCTTGCAAATGGAAGTATCTCCCTTTCTCTTTCATTCATTGGGTCCATAACAAGAGGTTGTTGATGTTCTGCTTGGGGAAATACACCAGAAAACGTCAGGGGCAATTTTGGAAAAATAGAATCCTTTGCATTTACACCAAGCATGATAGCAGAAGTAAGAGTTTGAAGAACAATATCCACCATATCACTGGAAATCATAGCAACACAAGACTTAGGAACTAAAAGCACTGGAACAGCCTTATTTGCACACTTGAGGATTGTTTCAGAGTTTGCGTCTAAATGTTTCCCACTTATGTTACATTTATTAAGAGTGGATTCTGCAAGTAGGACATTATTCTCATCTAGTGTTTTCTCACAGATGTCACTTAAGATACCTTCAATGGTATCTAGTATTTGAAGTTGAAGTTTTTTTCGATAATCACTTTTATTGAACAGCCTTTCAATAATATCTTCTGGCCGACTTAGATCAATAGCTCTGTCAAATATGTTTTTTTCATATTTACCTTTAGTGGACGTAATACTTAACACTGTGTTAACAGTCTGACTTGGGATCCTGTCAGAAACCACAATATTATGAGCTAAGAATGGATTTTCCATTTCTTTACCTAACTTTTGTTTGATTCCTTGTAAAATTTGTCTAGCCACTTCTGTTGCATATCTATTTAATTTACAGGCAGTCAGGTGACATATTGAGGTGGTCTCTCCAGACTTGTTGTTATCCCCTGAGCAAGAGGAACATTGATCATCAGAATATGAATGTTTGGTTGATAGCCATGGTTGGCTTAAAGCAATCTCATCCTGCTGTAGAGGCAAAGCCATTGGAACTGTGAGATTGATATGAGGACAAAAGAGAGCTTTTACTTTGGAAGTAGCAAACATTTCTAGATTTGTTAATACTGACTGTATAATATCTTCAACTACGTTAATTTTGGTCCTTTTACTGCTACCAAATGTGGACTGAAATGTACCTGGATTTCTGTCCAGTGTGGTAGAATGAACAGAGGATTTTTCTCCACTGGCATGTTCAGGAAAAGAGATATTTGCCAAGCAGGTGATAGTGTTATATCTATTTTCATTTGCATTTCTATCTGTCATGGCAGCAGAAGAAAGTTTTTGAAGTATGGTTCTAACAACATTACCTACAACAACAGTTACATCTGCTTCAGACACTAAAAGATCCATTCTTTTATCCACAGATGGAATTGATTTTTGAGCAAATGGTTTACCTCCAGCATGAGGAGTGTCCAATACATGGGATTGGGAGAGAGTAAGCACACTTAATTGATCAATTAAGTCATCCTGAAAAATTTCATTCAAAATATTTCTTATAATGGGCACAACTGGGGACTTTTCTGGTTCTTTGAGTTCTACTTCAAAATTTTTAAATGTTCTTTCTAGGTCCCATTGCTTAAGAGATTCTGATTTAGTTTCTTCTGGTGGTCTTTCCTCTCGAGGGCTTTCTTTCTCTATATCTGCAAGATCTTCTAGATAAGACTCCGGGTCAGCTCCTCCAGGAAGAAAATTTCCACAGGTTGGCCTGTATCTGTAATTTTCAATGCCTTGATCTTCTGGTTCAGTTTCATTAAACTTATTTGGATGCCCTGCATCTAAAATTAAATTGACCAGATTCTTAAGCACTTCTTTCTCCTGTAGTGGCTTGGTCATACCTGTTTCCAAATCTGGCAAACTCACATTTAATTCTGTTTGCATAGCCTTCAAAATAGTACTTGATACTTTCTTTGCATGCACATACAAAGCAGACTGCAATTGTCTTTCATGTGTGTTTGTACAAATGTTGATACTTTCACTTTCCCAGTACCTCTTATTGTTCTTTTTATTTCCACTGACTATAGTGCCCAGAGTTTCTAAATTTCTATTGGCAAACCATTTCAATTTAGCAAAAACCATTTCAAAGATCTCTGAAGCCATGGCTTCCAGTTTATCTGTATGCTTTACTTTTGTGGTCCCTGTTTTGGAGGCAGTTGTCTTTCCCTTGTTGTTAGTCACCTCTTCGCTACCTGGCTGGATCACACTGGACATCATACTGGAGATTATGTCAGAGCATCTGCTCATTTCCTCAAGGAGCAAAGCAAATGATAGGCTGTCAGTATCAATATACTCTGAGGTAGCTATACATTCTGAATTTGTGTAAATGTGATCCATTTCAACACTACATAATTTTCTAATGATATCTTCTAGAATTGTATGAGAAATGAGCTGAATATTAGACTGCAGTGAAGTGGTTGTCCTCAAATTCTCGTTGATCTGCTCTCTATTTTGTTCATCAGATGGGGGAGAAAATGGGTGGTCTCCTATGAGCTCATGTAACATGTCATATAAGGTATCCCCAATTCTATCTAACACTTGCAATCTGGTACATTTATCAACTTTCTCTTGCATATGAGGACAATGACATTGTTGACCAATGTCAGCAGTTTCATGTGAGATTTTAGACCTTAGCTTATCTGAAGGGAGTATAACATTGCTTTTACCTGTATTTCCACTTAACAACTCACAAATACAAGTTGCTAATGAATTTATCATAATGTCATTATTTAGCCTTGTGACAACAGAGTCTAATTCCTTTTCATAGTCAGCAAAAACTCCTGTATCTATAAAATGCTTGGGAGAGCCACTCTTCCCAAAATTTTCGTTTTTCTTATTGTATTTCAGTTCTTTCTGGATAGCATCCAAAACAATTTTTACCACTTTAGTTGTATAAGTACCAAAGTGAGATTGAAATGAAGGTTTCCTGTCAGGTACAGGCTTTGAATGGTCAGCATAGCTTTCTAGTTTAAAGCAGTTTTGCAATTTTGGACAAATAAATGATTTCAGCTTCTTAAAAATTGTATAGATGATCTTATCACTAATGTGAACTATAGGTTCAGGTGTTGATCTACTTTCTTCAGGTTCTAACCAGAGATCTTTTGTAGGGTCTATGCCAAGTAAAGATAAAAATTTCATCTTCCTTTTACTCTCAAACCATATTTCTAATGGCTCATTATTTGGTATGTCAGCATTACCTAGAGAAGTTTCATCTACTGATGAAGAATGATGGATAATGTGACTATAAGCTATGTAAAGTATTTTTAATACAGCATCTACAACTTCTTGAGCTATTATTTGGATTTCTGACACAGAGAACATCTGGTTCATCCAGTCTTGAGAGGAAAGATCTTGTGGGCTTTCTGAGGTAAGAAGTGAAGCTTCCTTATCATTTTTATAATCTAGGTGACCAGAGGGCCCAGAAGATATGTCTTTGAGAATCTCTGCTAAAATACTTGTAATTATATTTTCTGAGGCTTTTTGTATTTGATGCTTTACATGTTGGCCAAGAAGCAAATGGTCTTTATTCAAACATGGCTTGTCCTTCAAAAGGTCCCTATTATCAAAAGCTGGAAGGTCAGTCTTTAATCCCCAGTCAGGAAATACTAGTTTGCCTTGAGAAGCAGGCTTCGTAGGTAAGTTCATATTTCTTTTGTACTTTAAATCGCCATTTTTCCTTGTTAGCCAGTGATCAGGAAGCTGTTCTTGTAATTTTGCTTTTTCATCTTTGATAGATGAAATCAGCACATTTTCCACAATCTTGTCTATTTCTTTATTTTCATCTTCAGAATAAAGAAGCATGCCAGGAACATTAATAGGCGGAAATAGGCATCCATATCTAGGATCATTAGCTACTCTAGTGCTCGTGAGTCTGTGCTCTTCTTCAGTACCCGAAGGACTACTTAGGCCAGGGTGTCTTCTTTTCTGGACAACTGTCTTTGCTGGTTTCTGATGTAGCTGAGCCAAGATATCATCAAGTAGTTGAAGGATGACCACTGTTTCTTTAGATGCAATGAGGCTTTCATTAAGTCCAATTCGTATATAATTTAATATAGTGCTGATTGCTTCCTGTATATAACCAACCAAAGAGGACTGGGAAAAAATATTTGACACAATATTTTGTATTTCTTCTCTGCCATTCAAACTGGCTGCATCAGGTTCAGCACTGGATTTCCTTTTACAGGCTCTTTGAAGGGACACATATATTGGATCTTCCCTGTGTTGTTGATAAGCCAGTTCAGTTGTGATTTCAAGACGAGCAAGTTCATTTTGCTTAGAAGATGCAAGAGCCATCAGCTTTTCTAAAATCACATGAACCATATCCTCTGCAATATCACTCATGTTCTCCACAGTGTAAGACAGTGGAGCTTTTGAAGTTTTTTCTTCTGGAGAAATGAAATGTTCTCCACTGATTGGTAAGTCTGATTTAAAGTGAACTGAAAAATTTTCTTGTGAAAATACTTCAATACATTTTTTCTCAACAACAGACTGTAACTTATCAAGCATGCTTTCCATAATTTCAGCAGCTGCTGAGGAGATACTGGCACTGGAAATCAAGTCTCCTTTGTCAATGTCAGTTTGGTCATCCAAAGTTTTTGCCATAACAGAAGAAAGAATAGGAATGGTTTGGGTTAATTCAGACACCATTTCATGAAAGATATTTTCTAAAATCAGCTCAGTTTCCTCTTTTAGATGATGTTTGAAGTTATCAAAAACATTCTTTAACTCCTGCATCTCCTTTACAACTTTTGCTTTTTCATCAGTAGACAGTGGGTGTTCTGAGCCATCTGTTTTAGTGGTAGCATCTTCAGATTCCTTTGTGCCTGTTTCAATTGGTGCAGAAAGATGACTGTCAGATTTGCAGGTTTTAATCTTAGGGGATTCAGCAGTCTCATTATTTTTAGGTCCAGAGGTTTTACATTGTCTTTTCCTGTGATGAGTTTTTCCTGTAACTGTTCTTTCTTTGTGGGCAGAAGGTGGGCTTATGGGTGCTGCTGGTTGCTGTACTGACCTGTCAGCTGTGTCTTCACAGACCTCTGCCTGAAATGCCTTACTTGCTTCATATAGAAGCATTTCACTGCACGTGCTACAGCAACTCACACTATTTGAAGAGAGGGTAGAATCATCAGGCAATGGGTATACAATATTTTGCAACCTTTCTTCATATTTTGTGATGGCTGGGTATAATATACTAGTCACTGCAGCCACAACCCAGATCATTATATTATGAATTATACTGTTCAGTTCTTCTGAAGTTACCTGGAAAGAAGGTAAGCAAGACACAGGGAAATCACATATGAATTTATTTTAGGGATAGTTTAATTCCTTGTATCAAACAATATATAGCTAGAATCCAGCAATGGTGTATAGAAAGAACACAGGAAAGGATCTATTTAGAATATCTAATTTCAAGTTGGTTTATTCTCTGTGGCTGTGATCTATTCTTTTAATAAGATTCCCTTTGATTCAAAATCCCTTGGAACTTTGATTTTGAGCATTTATTGCTGACCATAAATGGCTTCTTGGTTAGAAAAAATAGCTAAGTGGCTGGGCCAGATGGCCTTAGCAGATATATTCTGAACATTTCATCCTAAAGCAGCAGAATACACATTCTTCTCAAGTGCACATGGGACCTTCTCTAGAATAGATCACATACTGGATCACAAATCAGCCCTCAACAGATACAAAAAGAGGGAGATCATACCATGCATATTTTCAGATCACAACACTATGAAACTTCAACCACAAGAGAAAATTTGGAAAGCCCTCAAAATACATGGAGGTTAAAGAACATCCTACTAAAGAATGAATGGGTGGGGCACCTGGGTGGCTCAGTTAGGTAAGCACCCAACTTCGGCTCAGGTCATGATCTCATAGTTTGTGAGTTCAAGCCCCGTGTCCGGCTCTGTGCTGACAGCCCAGAGCCTGAAGCCTGCTTCAGATTCTGTGTCTCCCTCTCTCTGCACATCACCCACTCACACTCTGTCTCTCTCGAAAATAAATAAACATAAAAAATTTTAAGAATGAATGGTTTAACTAGGAAATTAAAGAAAAAATTAAAAAATACATGGAAGGAAATGAAAATGAAAACACAACAGTCCAAACCCTTTGGGATAGAGCAAAGACAGTCCTAAGAGTAAAGTACATTGCAATTCAGGCCTATGTCAAGAAGCAAAAAAGGTCCAAATACACAACCTAACCTTATTTAACACCTAAAGGAGCTAGAAGAGGAGCAGCAAATAAAGTGTAAAGCCAGCAGAAGAATGGAGATAATAAAGACTAGAGTAGAAATAAACAATATAGGGGTAAAAATAAAAAACAAAAACCCAGTAGAACAGATCAATGAAACTAAAAGCTGGTTTTTTGAAAGAATAAACAAAACTTATAAACCCCTAGCCAAACATTAAAAAGAAAAGAGAGAGGACCAAAATAAATCATGAATGAAAGAAGAGACATCACAACCAACACCACAGAAATACAAACAATAATAAGAGAATACTATGAAAAATTATATGCCAGCAGAGTGTGCTATCTTGAAGAAATAGACAAATTCCTAGAAACTCACCCACTACCAAAACTGAAACAGGAAGAAGTAGAAAAATTGAACAGGCCCATAACTGGCATAGAAATTGAATCAGTTATCAAAATCTCCCAAAAAACAAGAGGCCTTGTTTCTTCCTTCCAA
>NW_027530366.1:1101711-1107273 GCF_008692635.1 Crocuta crocuta
AGGCCTTGTTTGTTCCTCCCAACAAATAAGGGGAATTCTGCCAGACAGTGAAAGAAGACTTAATACCTATTCTTCTCAAACTGTTCCAAAAAACAGAAATAGAAGGAAAGTTTCCAAACTCATCCTATGAGGCCAGCATTAACTTGATTTTAAAACCAGACAAAGACCCCACTAAAAAGGAGAATTACAGGCCAATATCCCTGATGAACATGGATGCAAAAATTCTCAACAAGATACTAGCATATCAAATTCAACAGTATATTAAGAGAATTATTCACCATGATCAAGTGGGATTTATTCCTGGACTGCAGGGCTGGTCCAATATTTGCAAATCAATCAATGCGATAAAACCACATTAATAGTGGGGGCGCCTGGGTGGCTTAGTCGGTTAAGCGTCCGACTTTCACTTAGGTCATGATCTCGCAGTTCGTGGGTTCGAGCCCCGCGTCGGGCTCTGTGCTGACTGCCAGNAAGTAAAAATATTTTTAAAAAACCACATTAATAGAAGAAAGGACAAGAACCATACGATCCTTTCAATAGATACAGAAAAAGCATTTGACAAAATACAGCATCTTTTCTTGATAAATACCCTCAAGAAAGTAGGGATAGAAGTAACATATCTCAACATCATAAAGGCCATATACAAAAGACCCATAGCTAATATCATCCTCAATGGGGGAAAACAGAGCTTTTCTCCTAAGGTCAGGAACATGACATGAATGTCCACTCTTACCACTGTTGTTCCACATAGTACTGGAAATCCTAGCCTCAACAATCAGACAACAAAAAGAAATAAAAGGCATACAAATTGGCAAAGAAAAAGGCAAACTGTCACTCTTAACAAATGACATGATGATCTACATGGAAAACCTGAAAGACTCCACCAAAATACTTCTGGAAGTGATATGTGAATTCAGCAAAGTCACAGGATATAAAATCAATGTACAGAAATTGGTTGCATTTCTATACACTAATAATTAAGCAACTGAAAGAGAATCAAGGAATCTATCACATTTACAATTGCATGAAAATCCATAAGATACCTAGGAATAAACCTAAGCAAAGATGTAAAAGATATGAAAACTATAGAAAGCTTATGAAAGAAATTGAAGAAGAACCAAAGAAATGGAAAAATGATCCATGCTCATGGATTGAAGAATAAACATTGTTAAAATGTCTATACTACCCAAGGCATTCTACACATTAATGCAATCCCTATCAAAATAAAACCATCATTCTTCACAGAGCTAAAACAAACAATCCTAAAATTTGTATGGAACCAGAAAAGACCCTTAATAGCCAAAGTAACATTGAAAAAGAAAACCAAAGCCAGAGGCATCACAATTCCAGACTTCAAGCTATATTATAAAGCTGTAATCATTAAGACAGTACAGTTCTGGTGCAAACACACACACATAGATCAATGCAAGAGAATGGAGAGCCCAGAAATAGACCCACAATTGTATGGCCAACTAATCTTTGAGAAAGCAGAAAAGGGTATCCAATAGAAAAAAGTTTCTTCAGCAAATGGTTATGAGAAAACTGAACAGTGACATGTAGAAGAATGAAAATGAACCACTTACTTATACCATACACAAAAATAAATTCAAAATGGATGAAAGACCTAAATGTGAGACAGGAAACCATCAAAATCCTAGAGGAGAAACCAAGCAAAAACCTCTTTGACCTAGGTCACAGCAACTTTTTAGGAAACATCTCTCCCGAGGCAAGGGAAACATAAAGAAACATGAACTATTGGAACCTCATCAAGATAAAAAGCTTCTATACAGCGAAGGAAACAATCAAAAAAACTAAAAGGCAATTTATAGAATGGGATATTTTTGCAAATGACATATCAGAGAAAGGGTTAGTATCCAAAATCTATAAAGAACTTATCAAACTCAACACCNCAGACTGTGTCCATGCAATAATTCTTAAAAATACAAACCAGATTACCTTTAACAAACTATTTCACACAACAAATTTGCCTCCAAAACATGTATATGCCTTTGCAGAGGTAGCCTTCTTTTATGTAGGAATCTGTCCAGCTATGAGGTAATGGTTAAAAAGCACCACAGTGGAGTAGTCAGCCTGTGGGCTCTGTGGCCTGCCTATTGCTGCCTTCCTCTGTCAATTCACTATGTCTTTATATATGCCAACGACTACAACTACTTATTAAGGCCTAATTAATGGTCAACAATTAGTACTGATGATTTAGAGGAAATGAATAGGCTTTGGGTGCAACAAAAGATTATCAGTGCAAACTGTCTTGGATAGGGAGACAGAGGATGGCTCAGAAGTAAAGAAACACATTAATTAAGGTCAAAAAGGCTGATATAGACCTGAGATTCAAAGGGCCAGAAGGCTGAGCAGTAGAGGGAAGTTGGGGATCCTTCAGTATGAGCTAAAGTAGAAACCCAGGGACTAGGCCTGAATGACCTTTTCCTTAATGGTTAATTGTACTCACTGTCACACCTAAGACTAGATTGGGGCCAAATGCAAATTGCACCTGCAAAACTCTATGCTTGTTTAGGTACTTCTACATATTGCAGATATATTTTGGGAACATAAAAATTATCCTTCCTATAATAAAATATTTGTTTTGAAGTTATTGTTACCCTCAAGACATCTAGACCAAGAATGCATACCTTCCACAGAAACTCTTATTTCTCAAAGCTATGCATACAAGTCAGTGGCAGCAAAGGCTGGATGCTTGGTATTCTGGCTATGCATTGTTTGATATCCTGGCATTTGGGCACCAGATTCCCTATAACGTGGTTGTTTCCTCCCAATTACCTCCAAAGTTACCTTTCAGATTGTTTAAGTTTAGGCCAACATTCAATGAAAAGTTAGCACCTTGTTGTAGGTAGCATATCTCTCGTGATCCATTAGAGGTCTGAGAGCCACTTCAGGGAAAAGCCAGTTTTTCCACTCCAATTCCCAAATCTTTTATGCATTTTTATTGTGACAAAGTACACATAACATAAAATGTACCATTTTACCATTTTAAACTGTACAGTTCAGTAGCATTAAGCATGCTCATTATGTCATGCAAACATTATCACTATCTAGTTCTCTTAATGCATTCTTTGTCACCTACTGCCCACACTAGAAAATGGCTATTGAGTTTGAAAAACATAGTCTGAGATGACAACATATGGTTGAAAAACACTTGTTTTACATAAACATGGCTGAACTCAAACACTTCTAACATCTAACCATTAACAGGTAAGTTACTTACCTTCTTGGTCTAAATTGGTCCAAATCTGTTCTAATACATATGAGCCAAGAATCTCAATATATGTTATTTTCTTAATACCAGAGAAAATGTACAGAAAACCTACATTATTACTCATAAGGTAGCAGAGAAGAGGCATTTCCAAACTTGATGTATAAAATAGGGGCATTTCTGTAATGAAGTGAACTGTGGTAAGTAGAATCTGATTTTCAGCTTATTTTCACTATACTGTTAAACCAAGAAATGTCCTTTTAGTGCTAGTATATCTAAATTTGTGATTGTTGCTGGTTTTCTGAATTGAGCAGATGTATGTGTGAAAAAAGTGTATGTGTGCTACTCTCCCGAACCTCTCTCATGTTCATGATTCCTCTGTCTAGCCCTAGAGTTGGGACTCATCAAATTCACCCTCTTATCTTTACCTGGTCCAAGTTACAGTTCTCAGGTTACCACGTATTTCTTTTGATGGAGTACCACCCTAAGATTTTCCTTACTCCCAGGAAAATTAAGAGACAGATCTAGGCATCCCGGTTCACATGCCCAAGGGACAGGAGGCTCAGCCCTACCAGATCTTAATTGTATGCTAAGACATTTTCCTTAATGGCTTCTCATTATGGAACAGGTCTGTGGTAGTTGATGCTTTTCACCTGGTGACTAAACCTCCTAGTGCTCCCTCAATATATCCTCCTGAGCCCCCTTGCCCAAAGGGCCAATAGCAATAACTTTGTACCCCTGCAAAACTGAAGGTTAACTGAGAGTGAAAGTCAAGGGAGAGAAGAAGACAAAGAGGGAAACGCTAATGTCAACAGATGATTTTGCTCATTGTCTGATTCACAGATTTTTCTCTAATCTCATTATTACAAAATATCCTTAACATGTTGCTTTATCAGTGAATTTCATTATACATACTTTTTCTTGACAGCAGTTTTGGTAGTTTTGTTGTCTAAAAGTAAAGAAAGATTGATTTTATTACTTATGATTAATAATTTATGTAAGTTTCCCCCCAATTCCTAATCAGTGAGTCAGATTTTCTCCTTTGTGCTTGGAGATTTTTTTCTCCATAGAAATTCACAAAAAAGAGTAAGCTTTATTTTTTTGTCTAATTCCCCTATTTAGCCTCCTACTTAAATATTGGCCTGTGGGTATAGGACATGCTCCATTATTCAGAGTAGAATGATCGCTGCATAAATAGTAGAATAAGAAACAGCTGCTGCATAAGCTAACATCTGTCTGATGTTGCTATTCATGAACCACCTTAGCCAAGTTTGTTTTGTAGTGAGTTGGGAAGAGTATGGGGTTGGAGAGACAGGGGGAAGGTTAGTCCTCTCTGCCTGCTCTGCTTGATCAGAGCTTCCAGATAATTCGCTTTCTGCCCACCTCCTCAAAATTCCTAATCTCTCCCCTTCACCCTACAGCAGAAAAAGACCCATGGATGATTATCGATAACGATGGATTAAAATAATGGGTTTCGACCATATGCAATACCAAATTAGATGTAGCCCTTTTCTAGGTATCATAATATTCTATGTTTTTCTTCTCTCTTTTTTAAAGTTTTTATTTTATTTTATTTTATTTATTTTACAAATAGTTTATTGTCAAATTAGTGTCCACATAACACTCAGTGCTCATCCCCAAAGTGCCCTCCTCCATGCCCATCCCCCTCTCCCNTTTCCAGAGGGGCTGTACCAGTTTACATTCCCACCAACAGTGTAGGAGGTAAAGTTTTTATTTTAATCACCCATTGCTTATCACAACAAGTGCACTCCGTAATCCCCATCATCTATTTCATCTCTCTTCTGATAACATCAGTTTGTTCTCTTTAGTTAAGAGTCTGTTTCTTGGTTTGCCTTTTCCCCCTTTGCTCATTTGTTTTGTTTCTTAAATTCTACATGAGTGAAATCATATGGTATTTGTCTTTCTCTGACTGCCTTCTTTTACTTGGCATTATACTCTCTAGCTCCATCCATGTCATTGCAATCTATTCTATGTTTTCAGCAGAATTCTTTATTATCACCTACTACATGGAACCAAAAATATATTTTACTAAATTGTAGCAAGAGAACCACAGTCATGTAATTTATAGAATACTAAAAAAAGAGTTTTAAAAAAACAAGGCCTAAGACTGTAATTTTGATTTATTTCATATTTTCCTGCCTACATGGATCACTTGCCTCTCTTCTTCCTGACTTCCTTAAAGGAAAAATGGCACTTTATCTTCATTTTTACTTGGTCTGCCCTTATTTTATCAAAATTACTTTTTTCCCCCAAGGCCTACAATTCAATTTTGAGAAATAAAGCCAGTCTCTGAAATTACAACATGACTCCTA
>NW_027530366.1:1107339-1110269 GCF_008692635.1 Crocuta crocuta
CCTAGTGGGGAAAGAAAGTCTTATAGGTCTCAGCTAGGGTTAGGTAGCAATAACCCATCCTCAGACTAGGAACGTTTTTCAATATGAAACTAGAACTTGAATATGGATGTCAGTGACACACATTATATCCTTTGGCTTCATTTATTTTTATAAGACTCAGTTTCTTAGGCCAACTGCAGCACAATTTCCTTCTTGTAGGTCCTTTGCAACCTAATGCATCCAGACTCTTTTTTCCACTCTCTCTACCTCACACCACACGCAGCAAGTGGAACCCAGTGGGTCCTGTGTATTTGTTGCTCCCTGTCCCCACAGGCTTTCTGTCCGAAAGGCATGCATTTCTGTCCAAAAGGAAATGGCAAAGATCTAAGAACAAAACTAACCAGAAAAATGAGGAAGCCTCATAGAAAGCCACTAGAAAATAGTTGTAATATCAGATGCAATCTATAATCTGCAATGAATTATCAGATTCTTGATAGTGTCAATTGAACAGAAGCATGCAAATGAACTTGCTATGATATTGGAAAGTTCCATCACAATTTCAGGAGTGACATGATATTCCATCTAATTTTCCCTAGTCTTAGATGGTTTTCCCTGATAGGTTGATGCCATTAAAGTGTTTTAAGGTATAAGTCATTTGTATCACTCACTTCCTACTTCTTAAATAAAGAGGGCAGTGATATTAATGACCATTAGCTCAGAAGCCCCAAGAGAAGGCACACTTTTTCACAGTTTAACTTGCCATTTCACAAAGCTATAAATATAATGCTCTGTTTCTGATTTTCTCCTCCATACAATTTTGCTTTAGTCCAGAAGATAACTTAAAGATATCTTCACATGGTTGGCGAACCACCTCTTGAGGATGAATGTGACAAACCTAAAATTTAGTCTCCCTAATCCTCTGAATACCTAATTTTTAATCTAATTGGTGGTCTTCTGTTTGTATCTCAGATCCATAGCTTTGAGGTGATACCTGAATACCTTTTGCTGATCCACACACACAGCCCATTCTATTGCCAAATCCATCTATTCATTCCAGTGGCTAAGTAGGAATTAAAAGCATCACTTCTGTATCCTAACATCAGTGGTTTAATCTGAAAACCAAAAACTGGGTGGTTCCATGGGTGGCCTTCCCTTTTCCTGACACTGCTTATGTCCACGGCCCTGTCCTCAGTTCACTGTCTGGCATTCCTCAAGTCTCCCTGTCTTTTGTCCTGATGCTTTGTAAAGAACAACTGAGGTTAGAGGTAGTGCTTTATTTATCTTAGTATTCATCTAATACCCAGAACTATACTTTGAACATAGTAGGTTCCCGAAAAAGTTTGGCACATAAATTCTAATTTAACATGTTTTGGATGCGTACTTCTCTCTACTCCAAAAGGAAGGCCATTGTGCAGGCCACAAATCATTAATGGACTTCTGTAATGGGCACCTCTTTAAGCATCTTCTATTTGTCCTACATGCTGCTGTCACAGTTGTTCAGCAGAGGTATTGACTTGATAATATCATATCCCTCCTCAAAGCCATTGTTGTTAGCTATGTTTTGTTGTGCTCTGGCCTGGAATTGTCCTAAGGATAGTTAAAGGTGTTTTAACACTGTCTATTTAGGAAGAATGGGGAGGAAGCTCCAGGTCACAAGCAGAGTTCTTCATTTTAGTTGAGCTAAGATTTTTAGCAAAAAGGTATCCAGAGCATTTGTTTTTGAAAAGTCTCACGTGATTCTGTAGTTCTGTAGTTCTGTAGTCTAGGATAGTGGGGAGGCAGGAGGAAGGTGGAAATAGGAATTAACACTTTCTAAAACTATATAATCACTATTCCTCATCTTTATGTCTTTAAACCATCCTAAAAGTGGGCTAGTCAGTTTCCTTCCTTTAGCATCTTTGTATCTTATGAGCACTCAGTAAGTCAGACAAACTGACTTCATCACTCCTAAACTCAATCCTTCTAGGAAGCTTGCTCTGAATGTCAACACCATTTACCACCACATACTGCTTCAACTTACCCAACCATTTTCATCATAACTTGGAATTTATAAAACCTATCCTGGACCTCATTTGGTTTGAGTGTTTAAAATATGATGGTGTTCTCAGCATTCAAAAGTCTCTCATGGTTTGCCTCCCTCCCTCTCCCCAACTATTTTTCCCCTTCTTCTCCCCCATGGTCCTCCGTTAAGTTCCTCCTAATCCACCTATACGTGCAAACATATGGTATCAGTCCTTCTCTGCCTGACTTATTTCTCTCAGCATAACACCCTCAAGTTCCATCCATGTTGCTACAAATGGCCAGATTTCATTCTTTCTCATTGCCATGTAGTATTCCATTGGATAGATAAACCACATCTTCTTGATCCATTCATCAGTTGATGCACACTTAGGCTCTTTCCATGTGTTGGCTATTGTTGAGAGTGCTGCTATGAACGTTGGGGTACATGTGCCCCTATGCGTCAGCACTCTTGTATATCCCTTGGGTAAATTCCTAGCAGTGCTACTGCTAGGTTCTAGGAGAGTTCTATTGTTAATTTTTTGAGGAACCTCCACACTGTTTTCCAGAGAGGCTGCACCAGTTTATATTCCCACCAACAGTGTAGGAGGGTGCCTGTTTCTCCACATCCTCACCAACATCTAAAGTCTCCTGATTTGTTCATTTTAGCCACTCTGACCAATGTGAGGTGGTATCTCAGTGTGGTTTTGATTTGTAGAGGGCTGATGGCAGTGGGATAGAGGGGAAGGGGGTGATGGGCATGGAGGAGGGCACTTGTGAGGATGAGCACTGGGTGTTACATGGAAACCAACTTAACAATAAACTATTAAAAATAAAATAAAATAAAAATTCCCTCTAAAAAAAGAAAAAAGAAAACTTTATAAATTGAAATAACACCAGAAAAATGGGATGGGATCACGGGGAAAAAAAAAAAGATGGTGGTGTTGGATATG
>NW_027530366.1:1110633-1115466 GCF_008692635.1 Crocuta crocuta
AGGAGTTATTTTGTATGCACAAAATATTCAAGTGTGAGGGGAACAGGACTTTAACAGAATAGGTGGCCACCAAGGTTTGAGGGCTGAAAGGTACCTAAGCCCCCAAAGAAACCCTTCTCCATTGTCCTTGACTTTGCCTCATTAGAGATTCATTACATTAGGTTACAGTGCAAATACCTTCAGGATAAGGTGACAGCTTAAGTCATTAATACTATATGGTAAACTAATTCACTATTATTAGAAAACCAATAACCTTAAAAAGGGACAAGTAATGTGTGTTTGAGTGTGGAGGGGAAAAGAATAGATCTAGATCCCAGAAAGCTACCTGGAAAGAAGAGGTAGTGCTACCTGAAAGGGAAATGAAGACCCTGTGTGTTAGGGGAACACAGAACAAAAGTGCGACTAGAGAGAAGGTAAAAGAATATACATAACTTTGCCAGCTTTACAATTTGAGCTTAGTCCTGAGAGGTCGCAAGAAATGAATGCAGGCAGAACTGCAAGAACTGAGGCTTCCGTGGGAGCATCTGCCCTCAAACAGCACTACTGTGTAATTATTAAAATGTTAATTTAAAATTACACATTACTTTATTAAATTTCATTGGATACTTACTTAATTGATGAATCATGAGAAGCGAAGACTCCTTGAGCTATGGGTGAGTTTTCAGAGAGAGAGAAAGAAAATTACTTGTTGGTATCTTTCACAAGCTACTTGTAAAATGGTAATTAACATGTACTAATAGGTCTTTATTCCCTGCTGTCACTGCTGTGTTTAAACCCTCCATGGACTCCCAGGAAGGCAAAAAATATATTTTAAAATCTGGGGTGATTGCCCACCTCACCAGCCTCATCTCTGGTCACCATTGTACACATATTCTATGCTCCAGAGACACTGAACAACACACAATTCCCTTTGCCTGTGCCCTTACTATTTCCTTTATAACTCTAGTTCCTTCTCTTAAATTCTTCATCTTTTAGGATTCACTCAGCTTGTGTCACCTCTCTCAGAGAGGCTTCCTTGAAATCTACCTAGATAGACAGGTACCCTCTGTCAATGCTCCTGAAGCACCCTATACTTTCCTTCTCTTATAGGACTTACTATCCTATAGTTTACAGTGCCTGGCATATAGTAAGCACTCAGTAATACTTACTTATTGAATCAATTCTTTAACATAGATGTTGGATCAAAGTTTTTTTTATTATTCTAATAGTCATAACCTCTTTCCACTCAAATATTGTCTTTGCATGACATCTAGCAAAGTTGCATAAGTGGAGTTTAGGAAATATTTCTGGATAATTATCCCTAAAGCCAGTCTTCATGTAGAATATTTCTATAGGAATATTGGAATGGTGTATGTCACTTATATGTATACATGACTAAATAGTCTTATACAAACAATTCTCTGATTAATAGAAAATTGTATTACCAATTACAGCCAGTTCAAAGTAAAGGTGAATTACTATTTATCTTTCTCCTAATAAATATAAAGTGTACTGTGAATAATCAATAAATTCCAATGATCTGCTTTAAAAGATTTACTTAAAATTCTATGTGCCTTCTTGAGTTTCTTTGTATATGAGTATGTTTTTGCACGTGTATAGTTTTGGAAAGGAAGGAGCTAGAATTAATAGTGCATAAACCTGAAAAAATAAGTATGAAGATAACACTATTGTGGTGGTTTTATTTTTTAAATGTTTGTTTGTTTGTTTGTTTTGAGAGAGGGTGAGAGAGTGTAAGTGGGGGAGGGACAGAGAGAGAGGAAGAGAGAGAGAATCCCAAGAAGGCTCCATGCTGTTAGTGCAGAGCCCAACATGGGGTTCGATCTCACTGTGAGATCATGAACTGAGGCAAAACCAAGAGTCGGACACTTAACCAACTAAGCTACCCAGGTGCTCCTGTTGTGGTGGTTTTAAAGTATGTCTACAAATTCCTTGTTAATACTCCCTCCAAGAAGTGGAGGTTAACCTTCTTCCCCTTGAGTGTGGGTTGGACTTAGTGACTTCGTTCTAATGAACCGTACAGGGTAGAAGTGATGGTGTATAGCTTCTGAAACTAGGTTATAAAATATATTGTGGTTTCATCCCCTCTATCTTGGATCACTCACTCTGAGGGGGATGCCAGATGCCATATCATGAAGATATTCAAGAAGCCCTATGGATAGGCCCACGGGTGAGGCACTGAGATCTCCTGACAACAGCTATGTGAGCGAGCCATTTTGGAAGGGAATCCTCCAGTCCCAGTCAATCCTTTAAATGACTGCAACATCTCTGGATGACATCTTGACCATAACCTTATGAGAGACCCTGAGTCAGAACCACCCAGATAAGTTGTTCCTATATTCTTAACCACAGAAACGGTAGGATAATACTGATTGTTTTTTTAAGCCACTGAGCTTTGGGGTAATTTGTTAACTTAGCAACAGATAACTAATGTGACTGTTACAAAAAATAAATAAGTCTTCTATGGTTGAATAAATATCCTGAAGAGTCTGTGTGAAACATATTAGAAATGCAACAGGAATTTGATAAAAATACAATTATTGTGTAGAACTTCAAAACACCTCTTTAATGGCTGGACACATCTAGTAGACAATAAGAAGAAAAATCTAGTAGACAAAAAAATCAGTAAAGACATATAATCAATAAATGTAATTTAATATTCATTTAGACCCTTACATCCTTCAAATAGAGAATATACATTTTTTAGGTATATCTATGGAGCACTTTCAAATAGCAATCACATATTTGGCCACAAAGAAAACCTTAACAACTTCAACGTGTTAAAGATTTACAGGCTATATTCTCTGAATTTAATTTAAAAAACTGTGACCTAAAATATTAATTTCTTGATAATTAAGAAACATGGATAACTCTCAAATCAAAGAGGGAATTAAAAGGATAAAGTAAAATCTACCTTAAAAAGTTGAACTAATTTTTTTTATCCTCCAAACTTGCTCATCCTTCTGTACTGCCTGTCTACTGAATGGAACCACTATTCACTACCTATTTATTTGCCCAGGCTAGAAATCTGGGAGTTGTCTTCAACTCCTTAATCTCCCATATTCAATCAGTAACCAAATCTCATCCATTCGACCTCCTTAATTTGAGTCAAATCTGTACCCAACTCTTCATCCTCACTGCCGCTGACTTTGTTCAGTACTCATTTCTAGGCTGGACTATTGTAATAGTCTCTTTAATTGTGTAGTAAGAGACAGCATGGCATGTGGCTAGAATTGGTTGAGTAAGACAGACCTGGGCTAAAACTTTGGATTTGACACATACACCATGAAACCTGGGGCAAGATAATTTACCACTCTGAGACTTAGTTTACTTATGTAAAATAGTAGATAAAAATACTTCTGTCCTCATTAAGTTGGTAGGAGGATTAAATGAGAGGATATAATGAGTTTAGCATAGTAACTGGCATATACTAAATGCTATTATTTTTGTTGTTTCATTTCCTCTAGTCTCTTCACCTCTAATTCTTTTATCCCTTTATCTATCATCTATCTATCTATCTATGTATCTATCTATCTATCTATCTATCTATCTATGTATCTATCTATCTATCTATCTATCTATCTATCTATCTATCTATCTATCTATCTATCTATCTATCTACTGATCTTTGAGAGAGAGAGAGAGAATATCAAGCAGGCTCTAGTGTGGAGCCTAATGCAGGGCTTAGTCCCACAACTCTGGGATCATGACTTGAGCTCAACCAACTGAGCCATCCAGGTGCCCCTCTTTTTTTTTTTTTTCCTTTTTAGAAAGACAAATTCTGATTATATTATGCCCCTTCCAATATTCTTCAATAGTTGCCCTTGAATAACAGGATAAAAGGTAGATTTATAAAAGATAGATTTCTTGGCATGGCCTACCAGAGAATAATCTAACCCTTATATACCAGTCATCTTCTGCAATTCTCTAGCTTGAACTTTTTGATAAAGCCAATTCTGAGAAGATTTCTATTTCCAAAAATGTACTATGCTCTAATGTCTGTATCTTAGTAAATGTATTCCCTTTTCCTGGAAGGTTCTCCTTCTATTCATCTGCTTAGAAAATTCTTTCTTCTCCTTCATGTCTCAGCCCAATTGTGTCTTCTATAAAAGTTTTCCTGGCTTCCTTATGCTTCCACCGAACTATGTACATACCTCCATTATTACACTTATTATAATGGGTTGTGATTATTGGCATAACTGTTCCCCACCAAACTGTAAAATCCAGGAGAGGGATCATGGCTTTTCTACTTGGTATGGTTTCTACTTTATATGTATGTAGTAATTAGCAAAATGCCTATCATATAGCAGAAGCTCAATAAATGTTAGTTGAATGAATAGGTTAATAGATTTCAGGATTTACTTAACTGTTGCTAATGTTTACCTGTCTCAGAGTTAAAGCTTGATTTCTTGGCCCTTTTTTCATTAAAATCAGCATATTTCACCTATATGTGCCACAAGAAAAAAAAAACAAAACAATGAAAATCCTCTAAGGAGTTTTAAAAGAATTTGAACACCAGCTATTTCTCATATTTAAAATACATAAATTTAAGAAAACAATTTTAAAAGTCCATTTATAATAAAAATATATGCTTTATTTGGTTTATATTACATATATTACTTACAGAATTCACAGGCTTGTATAATTCATTGGTATTTTAAAATTAACTGAGGAATGCACTGATCAGCATGGAAGGTAATCAACTGAAAAAGTAAAAAGATTATGTGTGGTTTTTAAACTATAGGGGACATGATTTTAGAAAGCTGGAAGGCAGAGAGCAGGTTTTCTGCATGCATAGGATGTGCCTCTAATTTGGCCAAGAGCTCTATCTGCTTA
>NW_027530366.1:1115511-1122873 GCF_008692635.1 Crocuta crocuta
TCTGCTTAGATAATTATACAGAAAGAAAAATCCAACAGAGTAGACTTTATTTTTTTCAGGTCTAAGAGCTAAACATAAGCCATCAGAAGTATATTTCCTGACACTGATGGAATGGGTAAAATAAGTTGGAAAATAGTATCATATTTTATTGTAATAAAAGTGGTCATGCTATTTCTCAAAATAAATTAGGTTTTTGTGACCATTTGATATATTCATATTGTTCATATAGATATTTAAAGACTGCTTTAAATTTTTTTAAAGTTTTTATTTGTTTCTGCGAGAGAGAGACAGCGTGAGCAGGGAGGGTCAGAGAGAGAGAGGGAGACACAGAATCTGAAGCAGGCTCCAGGCTCTGAGCTGGCAGTCAGCACAGAGCCCGACGCGGGGCTCGAACCCACGGACCGTGAGATCATGACCTGAGCCGAAGTCAGACACTCAGCCGACTGAGCCACCCAGACACCCCCATATATTGTATTTAATGTAACTGGCAGTAAGGCAGCAGGCAGGGGTGGGGGGCGCCTGGGTGGCTCAGTCGGCTGAGTGTCTGACTTCGGCTCAGGTCATGATCTCACGGTCCGTGGGTTCGAGCCCCGCGTCGGGCTCTGTGCTGACTGCCAGCTCAGAGCCTGGAGCCTGCTTCAGATTCTGTGTCTCCCTCTCTCTCTCTGACCCTCCCTGCTCACGCTGTCTCTCTCTCGCAGAAACAAATAAAAACTTTAAAAATTTTTTAAAGCCTGCTTTAAAAACTGATAGTCTAAATGTGTTTATTGACTTTTTGGCAAAGTATGTAGTATTGAGTTTACCATCCATGTTACACTCGGGATACTTTTTTTTATGGCTCCATAGTGAAACTAATGAAAAAAGTAATTCCTAATGCACAACTACTAAACTATCTTAGAATAGTTAGGTTTCTTTTTTTCAGAAACTAAGCATACCAATTATGGATGTTGACATAGTAATACAGTGCCCTGTACACAGCAGTTGTTTAATAAATATCTGTTTATAGAGAGAAGCATATTGTGGCTAACTTGCTACATTGAGCAGCTATATATAGTTGAGTCTGTTGCTTACTATGCATTTAATGTAGGACATTGCAAATGATGGCACTTGCTATCTTAGTTGTGAAGGTAGACTTTTGGGAAGACTTTAGTGGATTTCCTGCTTGATGACACCTCTTTCAAACATATTAACTTTTTAGAACAACTGAGCCAGTTAATACAGGGCTAACAGAGCCAAATACGTGGATTTGATTCTTAAAATGACAATCTGGAAGTCCGCAAAGGCAATCTATGCTGTGACCAAAGGTTGTACCCTGAATGTCTGCCGCCAACTTTCCACCATCAGATGAATGATCCCTGTTCACAAAGGGGACAGGGTGAGGCAGCATGGCTATCTCTGCACCGCCCGTCAGCACTAGAAGAAAAGGATTCTCAAAGCCCAATTTGTTGCTTTCTCTGCAGGGCACAGGTATGTATTTTGAAGTTCTTGAAGCGCATCATTTAGGAAGCCTGTAACCTAAGGGCTAAGTGGGAACATTGAAGTTGCTCCTGGTAAATCTCTATTAAAATTGAGGTAAATGTAACATTCAAATTTTGGATCTGTTTAACACATTTAAAGTCTTGATCTTACCACTTTTTGCTAGTTTACAACTTGTTACTGATATTCCCTTTACTTACAGTATGACAAGAGTAGTGTAACTGACAGCTATGGGCTTTGGAAGTCTGAAGTGGGAGAGCATTATTACTGTGGGTTTGCATTTCAACTTTTATAAAATCTTACTATAGAGTGGTTAATTTCAGGGAATACGGCTGTTCTGAATTGTCTTTTAATGAATGAAATTGTGTTTTACTAATTTTGATCATAATTTCTTACTTCATTTTTTTCTGTCTGTATCTGGGACAAAAGAAATGTTACTTGCCTCTGGTTTCAAAATAGCCTGCACAGAATGTCTGGGGCCATTTGTCTTAGCAGAAACATTTGGAGCTTGAAGTGAGCTACTTTTGATTCCTGGGGAAAAGAAAAAGTATTTTTAAATATGAAAAACAAATGATATAGTTCTTGCTGAACTGCCATATGTCTAGAATTACCATAGTCAGGGATGTATTTATTTATGCCAATAAAGGCAGTATCTCCAAATACAAGATGCCTTCCAGTGTCTCACCACCACCGTCAGAGACAAGTCTGAATTCCTAAATTACTTTGTCAAGCTTAATCTCCCATCACTCCCCCTGCCTCAGAATGAACTGCTTTGCACTTTATTCAGTTGGCAAGGGGAAACCACCGAAGACTTTTGAGTAGAGGAATTATATGTTCAAAGCTATATTTCAAGAAGATTACATTCACAACAAACTATAGGATAGATTAACAAGAGGAAAAAGAGACTGAAGGCAAATTATTGCAGTTGTTAAGGGCAGGGGTGGTGTGAACAGAAAGGAAAGAAAGATTATGAGATGGTTAAAGGATGTAGATTCGACAAAATGTGACAACTTTTGGATTAGAATATGAGCAATAGGAAAGAGTCAAAGGTGACTCCGGCTTTGTGGCTGAATAAAAGGAGGAACAGAGAACAGGTTTTGGGGTGACTGGAAGATGATGAATTTGGTTTTGTGCATACTGGATTTGAGGTGCTAATTGGCCACTCGGGTGGAGAGGTAGTGCTCTTGGTGTTTGTGTAGAATATGCACGGGAATCTTCTGCAGAGACTAACAGAGACTTAGCTAACCTCTAGTTCAGCCAGAAGATGGGAAATGGGATGTATTTTTATGTCTGGGGAGAAAGGATGACATTAGAGACCTTCTCCTAGAGAGAATTCTCTGCACAAATCACAGTACTTCAGAAATTTACTCCACCTATCAGTATAGGCAGCCACAGCAGAGACTCTAACTTCCCCATGGTTTGCAAATTCCAAAGTGCCTATTCACCCAGCAATCGCTCAAAAATGTGGAATACTAACATTTACGATCATGAATAATTTTTATATCTTCTTTAATCAAAATAATCACAGATTTTATAATTAGGGGTAAAAAAGCATAATTTAGAAAACTACATGACAAAACTGTAATTATTTAACTTAAAGATAACAGAGCAATTATAAATATTGTCATTTTCTTACCTTCATTTAAAATATGTGATGTTTTAGTCATTTCTTTATCTTTCTGTATGGTTTAATATTCAAGAAAAAAGCATTCATTAGTAATTAAGCTTCTAAAAGAGACTTGCTGGCTCTAGAGAAATCACATTAATATAGTATGTCCCCTTTTTTCCCCATCCCATATCTCCTAAGCTCTGGGATCAATGCTAATACATAGTATCAACCTCTTTGATGAATATATCTCACAGGTACCCAAACTAACTACTTCAAAATGAACCTTGTCATGTGCTCATGTACTCCCATCTTTCCAAACTTTTTCCTCCTCTGTCTTCCATATTTTTGTTACAGACATAACAATCTAGGGGCACATGGGTGGCTTAGTTGATTAAACATCTGACTCTTGGTTTTGGCTCAGGTCATGATCTTATGGTTTGTGAGTTCAAGCCCCGTGTTGGGATCTGCACTGACAGTGCAGTGCCTGCTTGAGATTCTTTCTCTCCCTCTCTCTCTGTCCCTCCCATGTGTGCACTCTATCTCAGAATAAGTAAATAAACTTTAAAACAAGATAAAACTATCCATCCAGTGATCCATAGTAGAAAGCTTAGAGTTACTCCATTTATTTCAGCTAGGACCAATCCAATCCAAGCTAATCCTTATTGAACACACTGCTTGGAATTAAAATAAGGTATACAATTCCTGACCTTAAGAAGTTTATCATTTTACAGTAGAACAGACAGAAAAATATGACACAGTATAGTGATTTCTGAGATAGAGGTAGGCCTGAGCACTATGGGAGCACAGAGAAAAGACATCCTACTTCAAGAGAAGCTATATACAAAAATTAAATTGTCATTGTCGTCGTCATCATCATCATCATCATCATCATCATCATCCTCTCCCTGTCTCTGGATTTACAAATCTATTTAGTGACCAAATCCTGACATAGTCTAACTCTAAAACATCATAAGTCTGTGGCCTTTGGTTTACCCTCACTGCCACTCCCTTAGTTTGGGCCCTTATCATTTTTATCTGGACTATCCCAATAGACTCAAAATGATCTTCCCTCTAATCTCTCTCTGAAACACTGCATCTATCTTGTACACTTCAGTTAGACTATATTTTTATTTGTTTATTTTTTTAGTTTTTAAAAAAGGCTTCTCTCTTTTTTTAAGTGTATTTTCTTAAGTAATCTCTATACTCAATGTGGGGCTTGAACTCATGACCTGGGAGATCAAGAGTTGCATGCCTTTCCAACTGAGCTAGACAGGTGCCCCCAGATTACCTTTCTAAACTCCATCTCATTCTTCTTTCACATCTCTTCTCAAAAACCTCCAGTGGTTCTCCACTACTGAGATGATAAATCCATTCTCCGCAAGGTATACAAAACAATGGCTGCAACCCACCTTTTCAGTCTCCTCTCTGGTGCTGCCCCGCCTTTGCAGGCTTGCACTACTGTGCTCTCACTTAACACTTTAATATCGGTGTGTAATACTGCTTCACTATATCCTCATTCATCTGGAAGCATTGCACTCATATCTCAAGACCTAATACAATGAAGCCCTCCTTTAATAAAGCCTTGTTATATTTCTCTAGGCAGGACCAGTCTCTAAATCTTCTGTGCTCCAACTACATTTTGTACAAATCAAAACTCTCCTCTTATTTTATGGTAAGGACTTTTGTTTATTTGTGTCTAATCCCTGCATAGTGAGTCCTCATGAGTAGTGATGATGTCTTTTCCATCTCTGTATCCCATGTCAATTGTTTCCCCGTTTTTCCCTCCTTGTAGGTTAACACAGGCCCTGGCCCACAGCAAGTTCTCAGTAAACATTAGCTATTATCAGTGTTGGCAAATATTTAAGTCGGTTTCTGCTAAACCATATGGTACATTTAACATAAAGCTGACTCAGAATGTTCTGTTCTGTGTAGGACCCCATTATCTCTGATCAGTCAGTACCATGCCTGTGAAGAGGGTATCTCATAGAAGTAATAGTTAAGAGGATAAATTAAGATCAATACAAAGCATCTGAGACATACAACTTTCTACCTTTTGTTCTGCTTTGTTTTTCTGTACATCATGCTGAGAAGATAAGAAGACTGATGGTTTTTTGGTAGGAACTTTTACAAAACTCTGAGAACGGTGACCTGGTCCTAAAAATAAATGAAAGAGAAATCATATAATTTTAAACAATTTTATCAAAATTCAATTGAAGTACAATAAACCACATATATTTAAAACACACCATTTGTCCAGTTTTGACACATATACAAGCTATTGAAACCATCACCACAAACATTTCCACCACTCCCAAAAGTTTCTTTGTTTCCCCTTATAGTTCATCCCTCTCTCCACCCCTGTCTTCCAGGCAACCACTGATCTGCTATCACTATCATTGTTTTCATTTTCTAGAATTTGCTACAAATGGAATCAAATAGGATGTACTCTCTTTTTATTTTATTTTTTTCTTGGTCTGGCTTCCTTCATTTAGCATATTTCTTTTGAAATTCATCAATATTGTTGCCTGTAACAATGGTTTATTCCTTTTTATTGCTACATAATATTCTATACTACACTTTATCCATTTGCCCACTGACGGGCATTTAGGTTGTTTCCAGTTGTTTTTGGCTATTATGAATAATGCTGCTAGGAGTCTTTACGTGGACATATATTTTCACTTCTTCTGGGCACATATCTAGGACAGGGATGGCTGGGATCATATGGAAGTTTAACTGAAATTAGCTACCATTTTCCATTCCAACTTGCAATATCAGAGTTATGGCTGCTTCAAGTCCTTGCAAACACTTATTTGAATTCAGTTATTTAAATTCTATTTTACTGGGTGTATAGTTGTATCTCATTGTGCTTTACTTTGTATTTCCCTAATGACTAATAATATTAAGCAGCTCTTTCATGTGCTTATTTGCGATCTGTATGTCCTCAGTAAAATGTTTGTGCCTTTTCCCCATGTTTACTATGGTGTTACATTCTATATATTACATATTTTTCTATATTTTACATCTTTTTTTACAGTGAGCATACCTTCTAGATGTAGGTCTGGAGACCCATATTTTGTTGTGTTTACTTTTGGGGCTTGACAGGTGTGAAACAGCCATTATACAACAGGGCTACTGTTTAAAAATTTTCTATTATTTTCTCATTTTTGATTCCTTAAGTACAAGACCTCTGCCCTAGTTTTGTACTTCACCTGCTTGGGGGTGGAACTAGGGAAGAGGACGTTAGAATTTTTAACAGGAGGAATGCCACAATATATACCCAAGTAATATGCAGCACCTGTCATTCAAAAATAGGATGACATAGCCAAGACAGTATGCTTTGCAAGCTATGCAACTGTCTCAAGAATTGCCCTGAATTTAACCTTCATTTTTGTATAGCAACAGACTGATATACTTAGCTCAGATAACTCTCCTTTAGTGTACTGGAGATACCCTAGCCCTCCAGGAAGAGCTATCTGGGCTCAGGAAGCTCAGGAAGAAGGAATATACGACTTACAGAAAGTTCTGTGGGGGAAGTCTATTCCTTTAGCAGCTCAGAGACAGTGGGAAAGTGAAAGGGTGGTGGGAGAGTTGGAGAGCAAATAAATCACGAGGCCTCATGTTTTTTTACTTTGGGTCTTGGTTGCTTCAGACAAACAAAGTTAGCATAGAGAGAAAAGAACTATTGCTCTGCTCCCCACTTAGGGTTCTAGGAAGAAATCTCTTAGGCTACCCNCCTCCCCTCCCCTTCCCTCCCCTTTCCTTTCCTTTCCTTTCCTTCTCTTCCCTTCCCTCCTCTCCCCTCCCCTCCCCTGCCCTCCCTTCCCTTCCCTTCCTTCTTTCCCTCTCTTTCTTTCTTTTTAATTTCAGCTTAGTGATGTATATGATTGGCATACAGAATTGTAAGATAGAGTATACATTGTAGTGACTTGATAAATGTATATATTGTGAAAGGATCCCCCTATTTAATTAACACATCTATCACCTCACATATTTATATTTTGTTGTTGTTGAAAACATTTTAAGTTCTGCTCTCAGCAAGTTTCAGTTAGATACAGTGCAGTCAACTATAGTCATGTTTTCCATTAGAGCTTTAGACTTTATTCATCTTATAGCTAAAGGTTCTTCTACCTTTTTACCAACCTCTTCCTATTTCCCCTTAAGATTTTGCTTTCTTAAGCCACTCTTGGCTTCTATGTGATGGGCATGGCCCAGAAAGGGCTGAGAGTCTAGCTGGGAAGCTTACCAAGGGCAGTCATGTGGTGGAGGTAAGAGGGCCC
>NW_027530366.1:1123329-1146600 GCF_008692635.1 Crocuta crocuta
CCCATCCTGAGTATTATGGAGAAGCCAGCCAGAACTGAGGTGAAATGGGAAAGCCAGAGAGCTCTAAGCTCAGTGGAACCAGACCATGAGTCACTGCCCTGATGGCTGACTTCCACTGTGAATGTCAATAGGCCAAGCACTATGTCAGAGGAGATGAGGACATCTCTCTGGAGACCAGAGGCAGAAGACATTTCATCTAAGCACCATGGCTTTATTTCACCTCCATGAGGTCACAGAATCCACTGTTCCCCAAGCTTTAATGTGCATATAAAGCACAGGGATCTTGTGAAAATGTGGATTCCAGTTCGGTAGGTCCAGAGTAAAGCCTGAGAATCTGCATTTCTAATAAGCTTTTTAGGTGATGCCCACATTGCTGACACATAGAGGATTAAGACCATAAGCCACACCTCTTACCCAACATCTGGACATTATCTTTTGGAAAGAAAATGGGGGAGGCTGCATGAAATTCAGGGCCATTATGGGGATCCCACAAAGTTTACAGTAGTATGTTAGAAAAATCAATGACTGAGCCCGAAACCAAAAGGAAGGAAGACATTGGCAAAATGTGATAGCCATGTATATATTAAAGAAGCCTATTCAAGAAATAGGTTGAGGTTTTAGAGCAACAACTACTACTATTCCATCAGGCTGTTCAAAAAGAAACAGGGGAACATGAGTGGGCAACACTGAGGACATGCTCCACTGCTGCAGAAAAATATGTGGCAGAGTAAAATATTTCTGCTACCAGTGAAGTGACAGAAGTTACTTCAGGCCTGAAAATTCCAAAGTCTAAGGAAGGGCAGGGTTTTGGGAAAGAGTGTTGGGCTGGAGTCTTCATCCCCACTAGGTCTCTAGGGCTACTGGCTTCAGAAACATCAGTAGCACCTCCAGTCAGGAATCTGCAAGGATGACTCTCCAGGTGAATGAAACAAATGAGATACAGGTAAAAACTTCCCTAGGAGGTAGAACTGCTGAGTAAAGACTGGCAGTAGTGGCGGTAGCAGCCAGTGAGGAACAGGTTAAAAAAAGTGCCTGGGGATCTTGTTGGTAATGGAAAAATACAAAAATGAAATCAGGAGCAGGGGCCATGGAGAAGCAGGGCTATGAACTGGGCTTGCAGACTTGTCAGCTGTAAAATGTGGCCTGCCCTGCTCACGGGCATGTGGCGGTGACATGAACTGAGCAAGCAATTAGGGAGTCTAATCCAGAAAGCAAGTAAGGTTGTAGCACTGTTGGCAAACATGATTCAAAATCCATCATTGATAACAGAGGATAGAGGATTTATCTGAATTGTAAGCAGATGAGGTCAGTACCAAATCCTATCTTTCTACAAATTACTATTGTAGTACTTCTAATCATAATAATTTCAATTACGTTTTTGTCCTTGGTGTAATTTCTGGCCACTGGTACTATCACTTGTTTTCTTTATCTCTGGAGAAGGAGCTTAAAGGAACACAAGAAAATATTTATTTTTAATAGTGGAAACGACAAAGTTATCCAAGATAGATTCTATTTATTCTCTCATGCCCAATAGGAGGAGAGCCATATGCTAATGTACATACGGGGTTGTAAGGAGGAATTGGAGAGGCTAAGTAGTGGTTCTCAGTGGGAGGCGATTTTGTTCCCTAGTGGACATTTGGAAATTTCTGGAAACATTGTGATTGTTACACATGTGGTGAGGGAGGATCACTCCTGGCATCTAGGGGGTGGAGTCCTGGGATGCTACTAAACATTCTACAACACAAAGGACAGCCACCACAACAAAGAATTATCCAGCCCAAAATGTCAATAGTGGCAAGGTTGAGAAACCCGAGGACAGATGTGATGGGGAGGCAGGACAATAACTTTTACATTATTATCTTGTGTAGTTAAAGCTATACTTGGGCAAACAGAATTGTCTTCTGGGAGAAGGAAAAAACTCCATCCCTCCATCCTGCCCAGTGAGAACATGGCCTTTTCTCTGTGCGGGGATGCACAACAGCACAACTATGCTGGAGATGCTGTGATAGTGCTCATGCTCTTCCTTGGCTGTGCCTCAGAGATTGGCAGGGGAAACAATACACATATACCTCAGCTGTGAAAGAGATGAATACAGTTACTGTTTCTAATCATTCAGATAGACAAAATAATTCCAAACTATGTGTGCTGATTGGATTTCACTAGAGTTTTAAGATATGCATCCCTTTGTGTCTATGTGATGGAAGATGACGGTCTTTTATTCACTTTGCACTGGCTCCACTTCCAAACCTTTTTCCTTTTCTCTCCTCTTTCTCTCTCATTCTACCTTTTTAATATATTCTCTTCTCAGGGCACCTGGGTGGCTCAGTCGATTAAGCGTCTGACTTCGGCTTAGGTCATGATCTCATGGTTAGTGGGTTCGAGCCCCACATCGGGCTCCGGGCTCCGGGCTCCGTGCTGATGGCTAGCTCAGAGCCTGGAGCCTGTTTCAGATTCTGTGTCTCCCTCTCTCTCTCTGACCCTCCCCTGCTCACGCTCTCTCTCTCAGAAATAAATAAAACATTAAAAAAATTTAATATATTCTCCTATGGTGTCTTCCACCTTTTATTATGTCTATCTACCCATATTTACCTACCTATCATCTAGCTGTCTTCCTTCCATCTTTATTTTTATTTTTATCTGACTTTTGTTGATCTCTTTCTCCCTGTCCTCCACTCTGTACTTCATGTTCTTCCTAGCTTCTCCTTTTCAACTCCTCTGTGTCTTGCTCTAATAATCTTTCTTTTTGTTTTACTGTTTTCCTAGCCTTACCCCATTTTAGAACATTCTTCTCTTTCTTTCTTGCCTTCCTTCTCTCCTTCTCCCTGCTCCCTCCCTCCATTTTACCTTTAGATCTTCATCTCCTGTCTCTAGGTCTCCTTCTTACTCCTTTAACTGTCTTCCTATGGATTGCTTTGTCTTCTTTTGGTGAACCTGCACCCCTCCTTCCCACCTCCCTCCTTCCCTCCCTATGTCCCCACCCCTACTTCCTGCTTTCCCTCTATCCTCATGTCCCAGCCTCCCTTCCTTTCTTCTCTTTTTTCCTGCTCCTTTCCTCCCTCCTTCCCTCCATTCTTTATATACTCCTTTTTTACTGGTTCTCCTTTTAAACTTTTTTTCCCTTCACACTCTCTCAGGTTTTCTTCTAATATTGTCTTTTGTATGAGGCCCTTCTCATAAAATCCTGTCTGCCTATCTACCTGGTTTCCATCTATTCACCCACCTTTATTTTTATCTGACTTCTCTTTAGATCTCTCTACCCTCCATTCCTCACTTCCTCCCCCTTCCCTCCCTTTCCTCTGATCTTTACTCACACCATTTCTTTCACTATCTCTTTTTCTTTCTTTTTTTTCCCTGCCTGCCTGCCTTCTTTCCTCTCCCTCCCCTCTTGCTTTTTTCATCCTTCCTTGACTCATTTGTTTCTTCCTTCTTCCTATTTCCTTCGTTATCTCCACCCAACTACTCACACACTCACCCTCTCTTTCCCATCTGTGTTCCTTCATTTTGTTTTCCCTCTTTCCTGTGTTCATTCATCTTTTCTTCCTCCTTCCCCCTTCTTTCCTCTCTCTTTCTTCCTGTGTTCATCTACTCTCTTTTTACTACTACTCTTTTTAAACTTTTTTTCCCATTTCCCCACTTTTTTTATACATCTTTGTCCTGTTTTCATTGCTGCTTCCTTCTATTTAAAATCAGGTCTTTCTACCTATACACCTACCTAGCTGGGTGGCCATCTATATGGCTATCAATCACCTTTCTCTTTAAGGTCTTTGTTTTACTGCCTTCCACTTTTTAAATCTCTTGCACACTATACAATTGTACTTGATTTTTTAAAATTAATTTATTTTGAGAGAGACAGAGACAGTGTGAGTGGGGGAGGGGCAGAGAGAGCGAAACTGAGAGAGCAAGAGAGAGAGAGAAAATCCCAAGCAGGCTCTGCACTGTCAGTGCAGGGCTGGAACTCATGCACCTGGAGATCATGACTTTAGCCAAAATCAAGAGTCAGATGCTTAACCGACTGAGCCACCCAGGCGCCTCTGTACTTGATTTTTTTTTACTGGTCTTCCTTTACACTCTCCTATCTGTCCCTTACAAATAACTTTTCCCTACTGACTCATCCTGTACAAACTTTACTTCCTTCTTTCCTTCTTCTTGCTCCCTCCCTTCCTTTCTCTTTTAAGTGACTCCTTATAACAACTTCTTTCCTTCTCTCTTATTTTCTGTGGGGTTTTTTTGTCCAGTCTTGCGACTGTCTGTCCATCCATCCACCCACCCACCCACTATGGCTCAGCTGTCTCATCAGTTTACCTATCTTTATTTTACTCTATTTTAAGTAACATCTTTTTACATCTTTCCCTCTCTCTCTGCCTTCCTCAATTGTACTTAATTTGTACTGTAGCTCCTGCTTTTAAACCCCTGTGTCACTTAGTCTTATTTCTTCTCTGTTATTTTTTTTTACCAGGTTTCCTAGCCTCATCCCTTTCACAATTCTTTGCTTTCCTTCTCCTTCTCTCCCTCCATTCCATCCTTCCATCTTTTCCTCCCTTCTTAAAGTGTCATACCTGCCTCCTATAATGTCTTCCTATTTATCTTTTTTTACATTCCTTTTAGTGGAATGTACTTTTAAAGTCCATTCTTTTCTATATCTATGCATCTCTGTATCTGTATTATTTTACTATATTTGTTAGCTAATTTCTTCTTTTTAGACCTTGATCTCCTCCTCCTGCCAATGATTGTACTTAATCTTCTCACTAGCTTCTCCTTTTCAGCATCCTCTCACTGTCCATGTTCACACTCTTTGTTACTTCTTTTCCCAGACTTTTCCCTTTTAGAGATTTATTTACTTCCTGCCCCTTCCTTCCCTTAATCCCTATATTCACTACTTTAAATTGTTTTTCCCTTTTTTCCTCTATTTTTTTCCCGTCTTTACTACTGGCTTTTCATTAAAAATCAGTTCTATTGGGGGCGCCTGGGTTGCTCAGTCCATTAAGCATCTGACTTCAGCTCGAGTCATGATCTCATGGTTTGTGGGTTTGAGCCCCGCATCAGGCTCCGAGCTGGCAGCTCAGGGCCTGGAGCCTGCTTCATATTCTGTTTCCCTCTCTCTCTGCCCTTTCCCCATTCATTCTCTCTCTCTCTCAAAAATAAGCATTAAAAGTATTTTAAAAAATCCGTTCTATATATCTGTATATGAATCTATATAAGTATATATACATATACATATATATGAATGTATGTATGTATTTATGAATTGATTGATTGATACATCCACCTAATTTTAATGTAATTTAAAAATAAAATTTAAGTTTATTTTATCTCACAAACCGTGAGATCATGACCTGAGCTATAATCAAGAGTCAGATGCTAAACCGACTGAGCCACCCAGGTACCCCTAATTTTAATGCATTTTTAAATTGACTTCTTTTATTTATTTATTTTTAAGTGTTTAAATGGCAGCCCCCCNAGCCTGATGTGGGGCTTGATCTCACAGAACCGAAATCAAGAGTGGGAGGCTTAACCGACTAAGCCACCCAGGCACCCCCTGATTTCTTTAAAACAATTTTTTTACGTAAGCTCTATGCCCAACATGGGGCTTGAACTCAGGACCCTAAGATCAAATCATGTGCTCTACTGACTGAGCCAGCCAGGCACCTCTGAACTGACTCCTTTTTTAGATGACTCAAATTCTTTTGTCTCTCACTAGACTCTCACTCTCTGTCAAACTCCTTTGTCTCTGTGAGAGGCTCTGTGTCTATTTTTATTTTGCTTTGTCCCACTGACTTATCCTTTTTAAACTTCTTTCTTCTCCATCTTCCTTTCTCCCTCTTTGTTCCTGTATTTTCCCCTTGTATATCTGTTTCTTCTTTCTTTCACTTTTTTCTTTTCCTGTCTTTCTGTCTCCTTCTTCTAGTCTCTTTGTCTCCTTTCTTTGCTTTTGTTTTCCTCTTCATCTAATGTGATGTGTGTGTGTGTGTGTGTGTGTGTGTGTGTGTGTTTTCTTATTGGTTTACTTTGTTCAGTTTTCTTTCTTTTTCTCTCCTATTCATTCTTTCCTTCTCTTCATTTTTTCTGTTTGTACCATCTTTTCTTACTGCCTCTTCCTTNTTAATCTATTTCTGTTCTATGCTTGGTATATTTCAAATGTCTCTTCTTTTGTCTCCTTAAAAAATAAAAAAATAAAAATAAAAAATAAAAAATCATTCCCCCCCCTTCTCTTACTAGTTTGCTCTCTTGCTGTTTTGTATAATCTTTTCTTACTGGTCCTCATTTGAAATGTTTTCTTCCATTTTTAAAAATATTTTTCTTGGGGCGCTTGGGTGGCTTAGTCTGTTAAATGTCCGACTTCGGCTCAGGTCATGATCTCGCAGTTTGCAGGTTTGAGCCCCACGTCGGACTCTGTACTGACAGCTCAGAGCCTGGAGCCTGCTTGTGATTCTGTCTCCCCGCCTCTCTGTCCCTCCCCCGCTCATGCTCTGTGTCTCTTTGTCTCAAAAATAATAAACATTTTTTAAAAACAAATAAAAATATTTTCCTTGGTCTTCCTCTTTGTTTCTTTTCTTTCTTTCTTTCTTTCTTTCTTTTTTTTTTTTTTTCNTATATATACATAATAATGTGTATGTGTGTGTGAGTGTGTGTGTGTGTACATTCTTTACAACTTGAGCTGTAACTGGGAAGTGCCTTGCATACTGCTTGGCACAGGTAGCATGGGCTTCTAGGATTTTCCTTTGCAAGGAAACTGTGACCTCACTGTATCAGCACATAGAAATTCTTTTTAAAAGCCACCATATCTAATATATAGATATGCATCTTCTACTTAGCAACTTTATCATTTATTGTCTCTCTCTCACCTTCTCTTTCATCTTGTCCTTTGTTTTCACTTATACTTCCCTCTGGTCCTTCTCTCTTAAGGTCATCCCTTTGCATTTTTTGTAAATGATGAGCGATTTTTTTCTCTAAAAGTGCTTGTTTCTAAAATATTAAAAAATACATTTAACATTTAAGAATTTAATAGCAACTTGCCACTGGAAATGCAAAACAGACATTTCAAATATGATGTCTACTTGAAGGGTGCCCTCCTTCCTGTTTTGAGATTTCTGAAGTCACAATGAGTACAAAGTTAGGAAAGCAGTAAGGATGAGTTTCCTTTTATTGTCCAGCATGAAAAAGAATATATTGTTAACAACTAGATCCAATTTAACTCATTGCCTACTTTCTGGACACTGGTTGCATTTGAGACCAACCCTTTAAGTCCAGGTTCAGAACAGACTGGGTCTCTCCATCAATAACTATTCTCATGAGTTTAAGCCACTTTTGATAACTCATACTTTAAAGTATCAAAATTGGCAAAAAGCTTTTCCTCAAATAGCCCACGTTATTGGTAAAAGCTCACTCTACCTTCCGGTGAGCTTCCTCCCTGACTTTTTGACGTTGTTCCTCAATTCTGGCTTCTCTTTTTACTTCTTCTCCAATCTTGGTCAAAAGTAACATTTCTTTCATCTTCCATTCCTTAGGAGCACAATGTTATCATATTTAGTAGAGGGTTTTCTTTCATTATCTTTTTGGTTTTTTTGTATTTTGTCAATAAGCAAATTAGATCAAGTGAAGGGCCTTACAGAAATCGAGTCAACCATAATAAAAATCTTACAGTGTCTTTAGAATGGGTTTCTCTTACTGCTTTTCATTGGGAATATGTTGGTGAATGCAATAGAATGGCAAAAGGAATATAATTATTTTACTGTTGGAAACTTAACTCAAGCATAAGCCTGGCTCCAAAGATGGGTCTAAAAAGATGTTGGCAAGAGGGTTTTCTCTTATTGACTAAGGGGTATATCACATGTAATCAGTTGCTCTTAAATGTATTTTGACAGAGAAGATAAATAAATAAGCTTGTCTGTACTTTGAGAGAATACAGTCATGATAATTTTTCACGAGAGGTAATATCTTAAACTTTCAGAGCAGATGAGGTGTGACTAAAAATGCAATAGATATATAATTTGTGGTATTGATCTCACTATGTTAAGTAAAAGCTTGTCTAGAATGACTGATAAAAAATAGTGGTTTATTCTTTAAATTATTATTATTTTTTTTAATAGTTTATTGTCAAATTAGTTTCCACATAACACTCAGTGCTCATCCCCACAAGTGTCCTCCTCCATGCCCATCCCCCCTCCCCCCACATCCATCAGTCCTCAGTTTTTGTNTATTATTATTTTTAATAGTGGTTTATTTTTTAGATCTGAAATAGCTTCAGGTCATATGGTGGGACTGCTAAAAATGTTTACCAATGAAACAACCATACATAATTTCCCCTTCAATTTTCAAAATTTGGTTTTCCTCACCTCTTCAATTTGTCTACGAAGACTAAGTTTTCTTCTAATGTGGTCCTGATGTCGTAGTTCTTCTTCCTTCATCCGGAGTGCACTCTGCTTTTCTGCCGTGTGCTCCACCTTGTCTAATTCCCTACTAATCATATCTAAATATCTAAGTAAAAGTGCAAATATAAGTTAAAGTAAATTGGATATTTCCCTTATGATGGTATTATCTATTTTGATATTCCCAAACCACCTTCTGCGTTGTATTTTGTTTCTTAAATACAGGAAATCTAATTTTTTAGGGACCTTTAAGCTAACCTGATCCCCTAACGCACCATGCTATACTAATTTTACTAGACTCTGTTACAAAAGTTTCTTATTGTGGCTGAGACAGTAGCAAAATGTGGAACAGAGTGATTAAAAACATTTTATACAGAGATTATCTATAGCTCAGCAGTTTGAGGAACATGAATTTCCAAAGGCAGCTGAAATCAGCTTAAAGACTGACTTCAAAACATAAGTAATTGGAATTTCCTTAAAAAAAAAAAAAGAGTGGGTAGGGGCGCCTGTGTAGCTCAGTCAGTTAAGTGTCCGACTTCGGCTCAGGTCATGATCTCACGGTTCGTGGGTTCGAGCCCCACGCCGGGCTCTGTGCTGACAGCTAGCTCAGAGCCTGGAGCCTGCCTTCAGATCTGTATCTCCCTCTCTCTCTGACCCTCCCCTGCACATGCTGTCTCTATCTCTCTCTCAAAAAAATAAATAAAACATTAAAAAAATTAAATAAAAGAGTGGGTAAAGGATGCCTGGGTAGGCTCAGTTGGTTAAGTATCCAACTCTTAATTTCAACTCAGGTCATGATCTCGCGATTGTGAGATCGAGACCTGTGTCAGGCTCCATGCTGAGCGTGGAGCCTGCTTGGGATTCTCTCTCCCCCTCTGTCTCTGCCCCTCTACTTGCATGCTCTCTCTCAAAATAAATAAATAAACTTTTAAAAATTACCAAAAAATAAGTGGTTACTGGCCTCTCTGTAACTTCCAAGTCCTTGAATGACCTTCCATGTATAGAGAGATCTGCAGACTACCACTCTGGGACCTTGGTAGATCAGCACATATTCTGGCATATCATGACATGAATCCATGGAATTTAAGAGACAGGGGAAGGGGGACTGGCCCTCACCCCTGATAAAGGACAAAGAGAACTAGAACTCATCTCTGCCTCCTGGGGCATGGGCTTGGCCTCCTAATTGTAACAGTGCACGTGTGTGGGTAATAGCTGAATGAACACACACGGTTGGTGGGGGAACAACACCTGTTTATATTAGCATCAGATAAAGTTATAGGAACTCTCCTTTTTTGACCCTGCAGTAATTTCCTTAAACTTAATTTTGAAACATGCTGAACACACCTTCTCTCTCTCTGCTAATATGGACGTGGATTTCCCAAGCTCAGGGATTTGTACTTTGCATTTCTTCAAATATCAGTTTGGCTTACCTCTTGGGCTTCTGGTGACTCCAGTTTCTCAGGAAGAAACTCTGCTCCCAAGCCTTGACACCAGGGTTCCCAAAACCTGTTACCTCTTAATCTCCTTTTCCTTTCTCTCCATGTTGAAAATTATAGGAAGGTAAATAGTGTCTAATACTTTTTTTTCATCCTGCTTTCAATGATCTCTAGTAGTTCAACAACTTCCTGGGGTCTATAATATGTCCACGAAATATGCATTAATTTCATTCGTACCTGTGTTTTATTACCAGCTCTTGGTCTGGAGTTGCTTGTCTACTTTCCTGTAACAGCCATCCTTGGAACTGTGTGTTTTCATAACTATCACAGACTCTCTTGGTTTCATACAATTTATTTACTTGTTTTTCAATCATTTTCTGAGAGAAAAAAAATTAAATTATTTATACTAGCTAGAAATAAACCTACCCTTTGGTCTGCCTTCTTGAGTTTAGGGCTTAGTAAACCTCCTGTACTTTACAAATGGTTAATTCTGTTAACCTGAACTTAAATCTAATGTGACTCCATTCCAGAAAAGTGAAAATTTCTGTCTGTAAATTAAAGGCAACAGTCTCATTTTTATTTCTTATAGATCTCTAGAGATCTTATTTGATTTGTTACTTTAATAATTCTAGGTCAGGTTATTATAAGTAAATATTCTGCAGAGGACCAAACCTTTCTTCCAAATCCTGCATAAAAACTATCTTTACAGGTCCAAAATAAAACAAATTTAAGTATTAACTTACTTGTTGTTTTATATAGTTTCTTTCAAAGTCTAATTTTAAAGTCGTCAGATACTGCCTGTATTTATTCAGTTCTTTCAAAGTACATATGACCTATAAAAACAAAACCAAAAATGAAATATATAAACAGAAAGTTTTGACAATCATAAAGCTTTCCAGAGAAAAATGTCATAAGAGCATTCATTTTAGTAACAATTTTGGGATCAAGGGTAATAATAGCACATTCTGGTAGCAATTTGGAGANTGTTGTATCACCAGGAAATTTCTATCTAAATAATATTATGTCAACAATATGGTTCACATCATACTCAGAAATTTACTATTCCCAATGAATTTGTTATTAAAACACCAGTATAATAATGACATTTAATACCCCCCCCAATTTATTTCATTATGCTATTTTCTGCTAGGTTTTTGTTTTATCTCTAGTCTTCTCAAAAAGTATAGGAAATATTCCTTGATAGGTATATTGTGCCATTATTACTTTTAGAGCAAGAGGAAAGGCACTACAATACAGCTGGGAGAAAATACACAAATAAATACGTGTGTATGGATGTCTTTACATATTTGAATCATTTAATGCTTATCTTTTGCTGTTATCAAAGAAAAAAGATCAAGAAGGAACAAGTAGTCTTATTTAGAGATCCAAATACTGAGTAATTAATTGAGTTCTCTAATAAATATTCTTTATTGTCTAACCAAAGTTGATGTAGGCTCCTAGTGAAGAACAGAACCAAGTGTCTATCAAGTCCCTAGACTTCTATTAGTTAAAAGGAAGTAGACTTCAACCTACTTTATTATTGCTGGTGATGTAGCCGTCCTTCTTTAATCTCCTTAGGATATCTTTTCGTTTATAGTATGTTTTTAAATGTGGATCATGCAGACTTTTATAGCTGGTCTCCAAAAGTCGGCAATAAGGATCAGTCAGGTTAAAGTCATAAGAAGGCTGATAAAGCTGCAAATACACAGATTCAAAAGTATTACATATGTAAAATGGATGAAATTACACTTATAAACCTCAATTTGTTGAAATGACTAGGTTGTTCAGTAAAAATGAAGCATACAAGCAGAACCTGAAGTAAGGGAATGTGGACAGTGGGTTGATTTAGGTAAATTTCACTGCCTCTTTCTCTCTTCTCTACCAAAACTGTCTTCAGGTTGGAGGTGGTAGCCTCAACCTCAGTCCAATTAATGAACAGTGATGTGTCGCCCTAAGAGTTCTTGTAAGGCAGACAGGATCCTTCATATGTGGGCAGAGGGTAATACAAGAAGGGCATGATAGAGTTCTAGCTTTCTTTTTCCATTTAAAAGCTTCCTTTGTAAGTTTCTGACTGTTTGATTGATGCTAGCCTCTTGTATTTCTTAAGGGACCTATATCAGGAAACTGGATTCACTGACTACCAATGTTTCCTTAAAAAGGCAAAGAAAGACATCCTTCTGGGCAATGATTTAATTTACAGTGAGACTAGATAGGAAGCCCACATCTTTCCTAGAAGAGAAATGATCAACAGTGATGGCAGTTGAAACAATGATGCAATTAGCGGATTGATTATAGCTTCTTTTAGATGTTGACTTTAGTTGGTAACAGACATGTGTTGACCAGCCCTGGGCTACTGACCTATAAAGAAAGAAACAAATCCATTTGTTGAGGCCAGGGTAAGTTTTCTATTGTCAATTAAAATGATTGGTTTCCCTCAACTGAAGAATCTATTATAACATCACTACCTGCCAGTGGGAGGTCACAGGGAAGAATTTTAAAAGTATGAAAAATTGTTCTCTTAACAGGTTATCTTTTCTTGAAAGCAGAATGTCTAAGTTAACTGGCAAAGTTTTTACTATTAACTTTACAATGAAAACAATTTAAGTTTATGAGCAGTTGCCATCTAAGTATAGTATACTAATAAGCAAATTAATTTATAAATAAATTACTTGAGAATAAGTTTGGTATCAAAATGTTGAAGTATCGGATCACTTGTCAGGTTTGGATTAATGCAGAGCTAAAGACACATAGGTTACATTGTTACATTTTAATCTGATTGAAAATAAAACAGTTGGATGATATAATTTTGCCTTCCATTTGCTTTCAAAACAACATGAAAGACCTTTAAATTCCCTGTTTCTATAGTGATCTGCTAAAATGGTCAGCAGTTGAGGAAGCAGAAAGGTCAGGTAAAGAAACATGCCCTAAGAGTCAGGAGATGGTGGTTCTGGTCAGAACTCTGTTACTATCTACCTGTGACCCTAGATAAATCATAGCTTCACCTTACAAGGTGGTGATAAGGGTAAAATGAGTAAGAAAATAAAAAACACCTAATGATGTATATATAAAGTCTTACCTTCTTGAGGAGATCCTGTTAAAGACAAAGATCCCACAAAGTTAGTCTTTAGGGGAGCTGAATGCAGTGCCCCATCATGATTAAATGCATATATTTTGGGGCTAATCAATATAATATAGAGATAATCACTGTAATTGAGTATAGAAAAAAACCCTGGAAATAAGAAGTAGCTTACAAGTGAACAGCAGGAACAGAATAGAAATATGCAAATAGAAGATAACTGAGGAAAAAAAACAACAGATAGGGCTAAAGTTACAAACTAAAATGGAATGTTATTACTAGTAGTGAAATAGGATTTGAGTATGTTTTAAGAAAGCTAATCTGTGGGAGTGTGACTCAGTCAATTTCTGTGAGGTTGGTATATATTTAGTAGACCATTATGCATTTTCAAAAGAGAAACTCTGTTGTTTTCTACCAAAAAAACTTTAAAAATCTTATATATTAGAAAAGTACCCAAAATACCAAGAAGCCTGTACTCATCCTTGATGACATACTACACAGTGCAAGAAGAAGGATGTCAAAATTATTCCTGTAGAATCTTTTGCTACTGTGCTTAAAGCACACTCTCAGCTAGAAAGTTCTAAACCTCCTTCAGTCTTGGCCTAAATTAAGGACAGACTGGGGGTGTTAGGCAGAGGAGTTAAAATGTGCAACAATGTGAATGCAGCACGCTAAATCACTAAAAGTGCTGATTCAGTGCTAAGTAAGATAGTGCAGACCAAGGGTATGTAAATTGTAAGAAAAGATTAGTTGGGTGTTGCGATACTTGTGAAAGGCTTCTTATAGTAGCTCTTAAAAGAGGGCTCATTGAAGGTCAGGAAGGGGAGAAGAGTGCATGCCAGGTTGTGGGAGCCAGGTAGACAAAGGCACGGAAGTAAGAATTAGCATGATATGTTTAGGTAGGCAGAAAAGACCCCAACCTTTGGGAGCACAGGCTTTGGTTTGGAGGTAAGGCTGCACTGGTGGCTGAGGCATATCATGGGACCTTCCATCATTAAGGTGAAGTTCAGACACTAAACATTTGAACTCATTTGCCTTCGCTTTGTGTGTGAAATTGAAGTTGACTCAAAGCAAAATCATAGCAAGTGTTTCAAGTTTAATAGTACGCTAAAAGGGGTAAAGAAAATCACTTAAGCAGTATTAAAACTCAGTTTACCTTTTCACTTATATTTGTAGTATAGAATATATTGTTGCTTCCTGGGATAACAGGCAGCTTGACCCCAAGAGGAAGATCCAATAGGTTAGCTGCTCCGATCTCTGGAATGGTTTTTTTGTGTGAGCCCTGTTAGATACAATGAGAAAGTCTGTCTTTTTTTTTCCACTCAGCCTAACACCCTCAAGTTCCATCCATGTTGCTACACATGGCCAGATTTCATTCTTTCTCATTGCCATGTAGTATTCCATTGGATAGATAAACCACATCTTCTTCTTCTTTTTTTCTTATTTACAAATAGTTTATTGTCAAGTTGATTTCCATGTAACACCCAGTGCTCACCCCACAAGTGCCCTCCTCCATGCCCATCACCCCCCCCACACACACACACATACACACACACATCAGTCCTCAGTTTGTTCTCATCATTCAAGAGTCTCTCATGGTTTGCCTCTCTCCCTCTCCCCCACCATTTCCCCCCTTCTTCTTCCCCATGGTCCTCCGTCAAGTTCCTCCTAATCCTCCTATACGTGCAAACATATGATATTTGTCCTTCTCTGCCTGACTTATTTCGCTCAGCAGAACACCCTCCAGGTCCATCCATGTTGCTACACATGGCCAGATTGCATTTTCTCATTGCCATGTAGTATTCCATGGTATAGATAAACCACATCTTCTTGATCCATTCGTCTGTTGATGGACACTTAGGCTCTTTCCATGTTTTGTCCTTTTTTTTAAAGACCTATTCTTTTAGTTTAGATGAAACTACTCACACACATTTCAATGGGCTAATACTTTCACATAAACCAAAGAGCCATCCACTCAGGGTTAAAAGAGCCCGCCCTGCTGACGATCCGGAAAGACTCTCAGCTTCCACGGGTTACCGTTTGTCTGGACCGCANCCACCTAGCCCTCGGGGAGGGGGGGTGGGGCGCCGGGAAGGGCGGCTGGACCACTCAACACTCGCTCTGCCGCCCGAACTTTTGGTGCGAGCCTCAGCGTTTGAGAAAGTGGTTCAGAAGTCTTGAGTAAGAGGGCGTGGTGGAGGTTAAGTTTCTCTCTGAAAGCAACACCCCTCATTTAAACTAAATCAGAATATATCAAGCTTTGTCAGTGGGCGGCTGGCTGTAATTTTTACTATTCTTCCTGGCCCCCCAACAAGCTATGATTCTGTTCCACATATGTCCCTGAGTAGTTGTGTAGTTTGTACTAGGGCCAGAAGCTTGGTTTTCCACATTTGCCACCTTTATAGACACCATGACCACCCCACCCCACCCTTGTCCTAGGCATACCACCTCTCCGGAACCCACATAGAGCACAATAATGTTTTTAAGGCTCAATGCTTTCTGCCCTTTTCTCCTTTCATGTCTTAGGGCTCTTCATGTCTCTGGCCTCCCCTCTCTCTCGTTCTCTCTCTTTCTCTTTTTTTCTTTCTTTCTGCCTTCTCATTAGCTTAGCCATAAATAAAATTAATTTTTTTTGAGAGAGAGGGCAAGAGTGAGCAAAGGTCAGAGAGTGAGGGAGAGAGAGAGAATCCCCCTCAGGGTCTGCACTGTTAGTGTGGAGCCCAAAGTGGGGCTCAACCTCACAAGCAGGGCTTGAATTCATGAACTGAGAGATCATGACCTGAGCCTAAGTCAGACGTTTAACCAACTGACTCACCCAGGTGCCCCATCCTAGCCAACACTTCTTGAGTGCCTGCTGTATGCCAGACGCTGCAGGGTGCTGAGGATAAAAGTCAGTAAAACATAGTCNTTAAGGGCTGAGACTGTGCCTGATGTGTCAGGAGTTTGTACTTTGTTTCCATAGTTTTTTATGCATCTTTTTATCGTGATTTAAAAAAAAAAAACTGGTTGGGGCGCCTGGGTGGCTCAGTTGGTTAGGCATCTAACTTCAGTTCAGGTCATGATCTCGCAGTTTGTGGGTTCCAGCCCCGCGATGGGCTCTGTGGGGACAGCTCAGAGCCTGGAGCCTGCTTCTGATTCTGTCTCCCTCTCTCTCTGCCCCTCTCCTACTCACGGCCTGTCTTTCTCTCTCAAAAATAAATAAACATTTAAAAAATTTTAAAAACTGGCATAACATAACGTTTATGATCTTAATCATTGTGAACTGTACAGTTCCCTACTGTTAAGTACATTCACATCATTGTACAACAGATCTCCAGAAGTTTTTCATTTTCCAAAATGGAAACTCTGTACCCATTAAACTAGTCCCCTTTCTTCCCTTCCCTCAGCTGCTGGTAACCACCATTTTACTTTCTGTTTCTATAAATTTGACTACTTCAGGTACTTTTATATAAGTGGAATCACATGTCTTTTTGTGATTGGCTTATTTCACTTAGTATGATGTCCTCAAGGTTTATTCATGCCAGTAGCATGTAGTAGGAATTTTTTTTTTCCTTTTTAAGGCTGAATAGTATCACATTGTATGTATACATCACATTTTCTTTAACCATGCAACCATCAATGAACATTTAGGTTGCTTCCACCTCTTGGCTATTGTGAATAGTGCTGCTATGAACATGGGTGTGCAATGTCTTTTTGAGACTCTACTTCAAAATTATTTCGCTATCTACCCAGCAGTGGAATTATTGGGTGGTATGATAATTCTACAAATTTTTTTTTGAGGAATGTCTATATTGCTTTCCATAGTGGTTCAACCATTTTACAATCTCACCAGCGGTACTCAAGGTCTCTAATTTCTCCACATCCTTGCTGCTGTTATTTTGTTGTTGTTTTCTCTCTCTCTCTCTCTCTCTCTCTCTCTTTTTGGATAGTGGTTCTCCTAATGGGTATGAGGTGATATCTCATTGTAGTTTTGATTTGTATTTCCCTGATGATGAATGCTGTTGAGCATCTTTTCATGTGTCTGCTAGCCATCTGAATGTCATCTTTGGAAAAGTGTCTTTCTATTCATGTCTTCTGCCCATTTTTTCACTGGATTATTTATTTTTTTGGGTGTTGAGTTTCATAAGTTCTTTATAGATTTTGGATGCTAACCCTGTATCAGATATGTCATTTGCAAATATCTTCTCCTATTCCAAAAGTTGCCTTTTAGTTTTATTGATTGTTTCTTTTGCTGTACAGAAGCTTTTAATATTGATTAAGTCCCAATTGTTCATTTTTGCTTTTGTATCCCTTGCTTTTGGAAATGTATCTAGTAAGAAGTTGTCATGGCCAACGTCAAGAGGTTGTTCCCTATATTCTTCTCTAGGATTTTGATGGTTTCCTGTCTCACATTTAGGTCTTTCATTCATTTTGAATTTATTTTGTGTATGGTATAAGCCAGTGGTCCAGTTTCTTTCCTGTGCATGTTGCTATCCAGTTTTCTCAACATTATTTGTTGGAGAGAATGTCTGTTTTCATTGGGAATTCTTTCCTGCCTTGTTGAACATGAATTGACCATATAGTTGTGGGTCCATTCCTGGTTTTCTATTCTATTACATTTATCTATGTGTATGTTTTTGTGCTAATATCATACTGTCTTGATCACTACAGCTTTGTAATATTACTTGAAGTCAGGAATTGTGATGCCTACAGTTTTGCTTTTCTTTTTCAAGATTGCTTTGGCTACTTGTGGTCTTTTGTGGTTCCATACAAATTTTAGGATTGTTTGTTCTAGCTCTGTGAAAAATGCTAGTGGTATTTTGACAGGGATATTGCATTAAATGTGTAGATTGCTTTGGGGAGTATAGACATTTTAACAATATTTGTTCTTTTAATCCATGAGCATGGAATGTTTTTCCATTCTGTGTCACGTTCAATTTCTTTCATAAGTGCTCTGTAGTTTTCAGAGTACAGATCTTTTACCTCTTTGGTTAGATTTATTTCTAGGTATCTTATGGTTTTTGGTACAGTTGAAAGTGGGATAGATTCCTTGAAACGCAACAGATTTCTGTACATTTTGTATCCTGTGTCTTTACTGAATTGGTGTATCAGTTCTAGTAATTTATTGGTGGATTCTTTTGGGTTTTCTACAAAGAGTATCATGTCATCTGTGAATAGTGAAAGTTTGACTTTTTTCTTGCCCGTTTGGATGCCTTTTATTTCTTTTTGTTGTCTGATTGCTGAGGCTAGGACTTCCGTACTGTGTTAAAGATCACTGTTCCTCCAGTGCACATTCCTCTTTAGGTATTCTGCCACCAAAGTGATCTTTCTAAATTGTAAACTGATTATGTCTTGTCCCTGCTTAAGACCCATAATGACCCACAGGAAGAATGAAGGCAAAGCATAAAATACCTTTGTGACTTGGTTTTTTAAGACACTATTGCTATACCACATCTCAAACATGACCCTACAGTAATACAGAACTGCTTTTAGTTGGTCCTCTGCACACAGACTGCTAGTTCATGACTCTGTGCCTTTGCTCATGTTTTCCCCTCTTGCNTGCTTCTTCCCACAGTGGTATTAGGGTTCCCAACATCGAGAAAGGACAAGCCCTAAAGTGCAAGTACTTTCAAGATTTTGCTTGAATCACATTGGCCAAAGAAAGCCACATGGTCAAGTCTAGAATCAATATAGGAGAGGATTAACCAAGGACATGGATACATAGAGGTATTGTTCATCGGAGGTTTTTAATGTAACAATATAGCACAGTCTACACTCTTGTCCCTATGGTTCATGTTCCACCTAAATGCAAAATATACTTACCTCTCCCTATGGTTTATGTTCCACCTAAATGTAAAATATACTTATCTCTCTCAAGACCCCAAACGTCATCTCCAATTATATCCAGAGGTGGTTTCTTGTTATTCCAGAGAACTATGAACTATAAACAATTTGCATTATCTACCTACTACTGTGTAATATGTTACCCCTACATTTAGTGGCTCAATATAATACAAAATCATTTATCACCTCCTTAAGCTTCTGTTTCATACAGGGCATCAGAGGGTATAGATTGTCTCTGTTCTCTGATATCTAGGATTTCAGTTAGAAGACTTGAAGGTGGAGGCTGGAACCATATTAAGGCTTTGTTTACTCACATGTGTGACAATTGATGCTAGCTGTTGGCTAGGAGCCTATCTAGGGTTGTTAGCCAGAACACCCACACCTGGTCTCTCCATATTGACTGGGCTTCCTCACAACATAGTATCTACATTCCTCACAACATAGTATATACATTCCAAGAGCAGAAACAGACACACAAACACACACACACACCACACATACATGGAGGGAGAGAGAGATGGGGAGGAAGGGAGAGAGAGAGAGCATGCACTAGGTGAAAGCTATGTTGCGTTTTATGAGCTAGCCTCAGAAGTCATGCAGCATCACTTTTACCACATTTTATTGGTTGAGGCAGTTACAAAAGTCTACCCAGGTTTAAGGGGAAGGACATAGATATTACCATCTCAAGGTGTTGGCATGGTCATGCACCCTCTGTAGCTTGTAGAGGAATCCTTCCTTGACTCTTCCTAGCTTTATGGTGGTTTGCAGGCAATCTTTGGTGTTCCTTGGCTTACAGCTGCATTACTCCAATCTCTGCTTTCATTGTCACATGAAATTGTGTGTCTCTGTCTCCGCATGGTTATCTTATTAAAACACCAGTTATACTGGGGGATTCCTGGGTGGCTCAGTCATTTGAGCATCCATCTCTTGATTTAAGCTCAGGTCATGATCCCAGAGTCATGGATTGATCCCTGAATTGGGCTCTATGCTGAGTATGGAGACTGCTTAGAGTTCTCTCTCTTTTCCTCTGCCCCTCTCCCCCACCATCTCAAAATATTTTTTAAAAAGACACTAGTCATATTGGATTAGGGGCCCACTCTACTCCAGTGTGATCTCATTTTAACTTAGCTAATTATTTCTACAATGACCCTATTACCAAATAACGTCACATTCTGAGACATTAAGGGTGAGTACTTCAATGTATCCTTTTCTGGAGACACAATTCAACCAATAATAGTCTGCCCTTTGCCCCCTCTCCCCAAATTAATGGCCTTCCCACATGTAGTTTTACCCATTCCTCTAGCCTCAGAAGTCTTCACCCATGTCAGCATCAAGTCTAAGTCTGAAATCTCATCAAAATATCATTTAAATTAGGTAGGGGTAAGACTCAGGGTATGCTTCATCCTGGGGCAAAATTCTTCTCTAGCTGTGTATCTGTAAACTGTAGAGAACAAGTTATCTGCTTCCAAGATACAGTGGTAGGACAGGTATAGGATAAATATTTCCGTTCCAAAAGGGAGAAATTCCAAGGAGAAAAGGTATCATTGGTTTAAAGCAGTTTCCAACACAACAGAGTATTTCCATTGGGATTTATAGCTTTAGAATAATTCTCTGTGGCTCTGTTCACTGGGCCCATCTCATCAGCTCTGGGTGGTGGCCCACCATCTGGAAAGAAAAGATGACTTGGACGCTGGCTCTAGGTGGCCTCCCTGACTCTCACCTCTGGACAATAACCCTACCCCTGGGCCCTGGGTAGAGGTACCACCCCCTTAGTCCTGGGCAGCTACCCTGCCCTCTACAGCTGAGGACATGGCTCCTCCCTCTAGAAACAAGGAGGTTACCTGACCTTCTTAGCCCTGGGCAGAGGCTCCATCCCTGAACCCAGAAGGGAGTCCAGATCTCTGGAATCCAGGACATGACGAGTCCCATTATTGCCCCACCTGGCTGAACCCACCTCCCCACCCTTGTCCTAAGTAGTAGCTCCACCCCATTCATCCTAGATGGTGGACCCATCATCTCATTCGTAGGAGTGGCTCTGTCCTCTGTTTTTTAAAATATAATTTATTGTCAAATTGGCTTACATACAACACCAGTGCTCATCCCAACAAGTGCCCTCCTCAATGCCTATCACCCACTTTCCCCTCTCCCCCACCCCCATCAACCCTCAGGTTGTTCTCAGTATTTCTGTCCTCTAGAAGGAAGTGGTGGCTCTGCTCTCTGGAACCTAGGAGTCCCAGTTTACCCATGTGCCTGCAAAAATGACTCTTCCATTTCTTCATTATGTTCCTCTCTGTTCCTTCTAGTCCATGCTGGTAGTGTTTCTGAAGAATAAAACTCTCAAAAACTTTGCCAGCCTCCCACACAATTCACAGGAGTCCAAGGCAAGCGATCAGAAAAGAGGGTTGTCCACAGATCTTTATTGGATAACTGCAATTCTATTCCTAGCCTCTGCTGATTTGGTTGATTGGATCCTTGAATCACACTCATAATCTCTTTATCAAAGATTGTCCAGCCACACCTTTTTGTTCTCTCCAGAGTATGCTTTCCCATTTTATTTTGTAATGTGGTTAGACCGAGAATATTCCAAATCTTTAAATTCTGGTTCCCTTTTTATTAACAATTCATTCTCTATCTCTTTCCTTTATCACCTTACTATAAGCAGCAAGGAGGAACCAGAGTGTGATTTCCACACTTTGCTTGGAAATTTCCTTAGCTCACCATCTAAGTTCATCACTTACAAGTTCCACTTTTCTCCCAATAGTAGAAAATAATTTGGCCAAGTTTTCTGCCACTTTATAATGAGGATCAGCTTTTTTTTCTCCATTGTCCAACAACTTGTTTGCTCTTTCTGTCTGTGACCTCACCAAAAGCACCTTTAACATTCATATTTCAAGCAATATTCTCTTCGAGGCAATCTAGGTTTCTTCTATCACTAACCTTAAAATGCTTCCAGCCCCTACCTCTTACTAATTCCAAAGCCACGTTGTTAGGTTTGTTACAGCCTTATAGTACCCCACTTCTCAATACCAAAGCCTGTATTAGTTTTTTAGGGTAATAAAGTACCACAAGCCTGATGGCCTAAAACTACAGAAATTTATTTTCAGTTCTGGAGGCTGGAAGTCTGAAATCATGGTGTCAGCAAGGCCATGCTCTGAAACCTGTAGGGGAATCCTTTGCCTCCCCCTAGCTTATAGTGATTTGCCATCAATCTTTAGTATTCCTTGGCTTTCAACTGCATAATTCCAATCTTTGCCTTCATCGTCATGTGACATTCTCTCTGTATGTCTCTGTCTTCAGATAGGACATCTTCTTACAAGGACACCAGTTATATTGCATTAGGGGCCTATCCTACTTAAGTATGACTTCATATTCACTAATTACATCTTCAACATACTGAGGTACATGGGTTAGGACTTCAACATATCTTTTTTGGGGGTACACAGTTCAACCCATAACAGAGCTTAAAGAAGGTTAAGAGATTCTTCTTTTGTGTGGGCTGTCTGCATGGGGAATCAGAGCTTGAGCAAGGTTAGGAGGACATCTACACATTTGAATGGCATAGTATGGGGTGTCAGACCCTGAACAGTGTGACCAGGGCATGTATGAAGGAAAAAAACCCTGGTGAAGGGGTATGAGCCCAAGATGGATGAGGAGAGCATCTATGAGAGGTGTGTCAGTTTTCTGAGCCTGCACAGGGTGAGCAAGGCTGTGCTTTATATGTGAGCAGGAGGGGATGAGTCTGGTATAGGTTGGCAGAGCCTGATGGGGTGATAAAGTCATCCATGTAGGAGGAGCAACCTAGCTTGGAGTGTTGGAGTTCAAGCAAGGTGAGGAGGGTGACTGACTCTATTTGGACAGCCTAGTATGGGTTATTAGAGCCACCATGGGACATTATTGAGATAATTGGCAGCACTTGAAGTCTGAAGATTTTCATGGTTACATTGTGGTTATGTATGAAAATGTTTTTGCTCATATTAAATACTAAAGTGTTTGGGCATCGATTAGCAGCAATGTGGATGGAACTGGAGGGTATTATGCTAAGTGAAATAAGTCAGAGAAAGAGAGATATCATATGTTTTCACTCATATGTGGATCTTGAGAAACTTAACAGAAGGTCATGGGGGAGGGGAAGGGAAAAAATAGTTACAAACAGGGAGGGAGGCAAACCGTAAGAGACTCTTATTTAAAAACTTTTTAAAAATGTTTTTATTTATTTCTGAGAGAGACAGACAGCGTGAGAAGGGGAGCGTCAAAGAGAGAGGGAGACCCAGAATCTGAAGCAGGTTCCAGGCTCTGAGCTAGCTGTCAGCACAGAGCCCAACGTGGGGCTTGAACCCTCAAACCGTGAGATCATGACCTGAGCCGAAGTTGGACACTCAACCAACTGAGCCACCTAGGCGCCCCATAAGAGACTCTTAAATACAGAGAACAAACTGAGGGTTGATGAGGGGTAGGAGAGAGGGGAAGGTGGGTGATGGGCATTGAGGAGGGCACTTGTTGGGATGAGTGCTGGGTGTTGTACGGAAACCAATTTGACAATAAATTATATTTTAAAAAGTATTTGGGCATC
>NW_027530366.1:1146741-1152175 GCF_008692635.1 Crocuta crocuta
TCAATTAAGCAACTGGAGAAAAGCTCTGAATTGTACTTGTAACTTTTCTATAAGTTTCAAAATAGAAAATAATTGGAAACTCTGAAACAAATCTGGCAAAATATTATAATTCTAGAGACCTGGATGATATATTCACAGGTACTAACAGTTTTCTATCTGATTTTAACATTTCAAAATAAAAATATTGAAAATGAAAGATAATCCATGCTTATTATAGAAAAGAAGAAAGCAAATATGAATTCATCATCCAAAGACAAAGTGAACAGTGGGTATCTTTCCTTTATGTTGAAAAAAGATTATTAAAGTAAATTGAACCCAATGATATAAGCGTTTGAAGGGCAGGTGATTTTTTTTAATGTTAAGATCAGATAGATCATTTTCCTTTTTCTACCTTTAGAGAAGTTGAACTTGCTCAAGATAGTGTTAGAGTTAAGGTGCCTGTTCACTTGCAAGTCATTGCTGGAGCCACCAGAGGGCGGACTCTCATCAAAGACCATGCAAAGTTCCGAAAATAAAATACCGTTCCATTTTTTGAAATCTAGTAAAACACTCAAATTAACTTTCATCCATGTTTTGCAGCACCAGCATGGTATCCTGGTATATTTTTCATTTATCTTACGTCCGCTTACTTAACTTTTAAAGTGAATAGATGTAGTCTGTCACAGCTGTCTAAATATTGGCTTTTTATTTAAGTCTGATTCTACCTTTCTGCCCAACGTAGTAGCACAAACCCTCTTGAGGTTCTGTAGCTTCTCCCTAAATTTTTCTCGCATTTCCACAGGGGTGGAGTTGTCACATCTACCCTGTCAGTGATCCTGTCCTAATAGGTCACCCTCCCTTTGGAGCTATGAGACTGGTTTTTATAGATTAAAAGTTTTCTTTTGTGAGTTTGATAATTTTTGAGAAAAAGGTAAAGGATTTTTTTCTTTCTTCGAAAGGCAAGGGATGGGGGCAGAAACTGGGTTTAACTGAGGAGGTGTTTAGGGGTGCCAATATTTTCTGGGGGAACTATGACCATGAAGCAAGAACCAGAGTTGTGCCCGTTCACAGGTGCTATGATGAATACTTTATTTGGATACAGAAAGTGTCAGTGCTGAGAGAGACCTAAACAAACAACATCGTTTTCTATCTATACTTTGTAAAATCCTAGGGTTCCACAAATGTTTGATATGAATTTTGTTAAGAAGTTTTTAAGCCCAAACTTGTCCCAAAGGAAAATGTGTCCACTCAAATGCTTGCCTAGCATATTTTTTGGTAGACCTCAAAATAATTATTCTTGATATCTCAGTACTCATATTTAAACTCCTTTTAAATTTCATTGATAGTAATAAGAATAGTTGATATTTACTGGATGCTTGCCATGTGGCTAGCACCTTGCATGCATCATCTGATTTAATATTGCATTAACTTTTATTTTCTCATTTTACAGATGAGGGAACAGAGGCCCTGGGGTGATTTTTTAAAGTAAAAATTGCGTAGGTCATTTTCCCTTTTTCACTATTAAGTAATTTGATCACTTAGGTCTTTCACACTTCTCTAAGTCTTATTTACTTAGCCATTAAACTATATGGCCTTCCCCAATAGGTAGTTACAAACTACCTATACTTCCCCCCACCCTCAATTCCAGCCTATATGCATTTGTTTATATGTAAAGTTTTATAAGCCACAAAGCAAATATGGGCCACACTCAGCTTAAAGCTAAGCAGCCCTTAACTTGCTTAGGTCAAGTATGGTCAAATTCTCTGTTATTGTCATGACAGAGAACATCAAGTGCAAAGACTTGATGGAAGTCTGTGTGGAAGTTTTAGGGACAGCAAAGTAGGTCAGGGTGACTAAAGTAGAGTGAATGAGGCAGAGAGTAAGAGAAGGGACCAGATTCATAAAAGGGGAAGAGATTTTATGGGAACTTAGAGACCTATGTAAGGCTTGTATTCTGAATGAAAAGTGGAGCCATTGCAGGGTTTGGACAGAAGCAAGAGATGATCTGGCTCAGAGGTTTAGCAGGATCATTCTGGCTGCCGTGTTAAAACTAGATAGTAGTCAAGAGTAGAAACCAGGAAACCAGTAAGGTGGTATATCAGTGTTTTAGGACCATAGCAAAGTACCACAAGCTGGGTGGCTTTAAAACGATAGAAATTTATTGTCTCACAGATCTGGAAGCTAGAGGTCTGAAATCAAGGTATCATCAAGGCCATGCTCCCTCTGATAATCTGGGTAAAACCCATCTTTGCCTCTTCCTGTTGGTTGTTGATCCTCGGAATTCAATCTGTGCCTGTGTTGTCATGTAGTTTTCTCCATATGTATCTATCTTCACATGGGCATCTCCTCTCTGTGTTCCTCTCCTCTTCTTATAAGGACAGCAGTCATATTGCATTAAGGTCCCATCCTACTCTGGTATGAATTTATTTTAACTTATCTATATCTACAATGACTCTTTTCAACTAAGGTAACATTCTGAGATACTGGGGGTTAGAACTTCAACATACCTTTTTTTGGAACACATTTAACCCCAAACAAGAGGATATTGCAGTAATCCTGGCATGAGATAAGGGGAGCTTAGGCCATGGTGGCAGCAATAGTGAAAGGTGATCTGTTTATGAATATATGTTGAAGGTAGACATAAAAAGATTTGCTGGTTGAAAGTGAGGCCCAAGATAAAGGGATGAATGCAAGATGACTCCAAGGCATTTGGCTTGAGAAACTGGAAGGATGAAATCAGCAAGAACTGAGATAGTAAATGTAGAAGAAGAGTTGATTTAGGGGGGAAAACTACAGTTTGATTTTGGACAAATTAAATTTGAGATGCTTATTGGACATTCAAGTACAGACGTTCAGCACTGCAAGCAATTAGCTATATGAGCCTGGAATTCAGGAAAGGATTCAGAGCTAGAGACATAAATTTGGGAGAGATTTCTAGGGGGCATGAGAGCCCACTTAAGGTCTGAGGTCATGAAGCTTAAATTGAAACTTGCTCCATATAGGATCAGTTGCTGGGATGCAGATATAAAGAAGATGGAGAGTCCAATTAAACCTTCGTTCAGGTTTTTTCAGGTAAATGTGATGGTAGGAAAGGGAGTTGGAGAGTTGAGAATGGGTGCCACAGAGTGATTGTAATAATAGACCATAGGATCTAAGTTGGATAAACATGGAAATGAGAATATGAGGGAGGTAATGGAGAACAAAAATAAGAGTTAGGGGTAGGAGGATTGGTGGAGTGGATGTATTGGAGGAAATTAGAAAGAGATGAGAGTGGGGACTAAAATTGAGATTTTTGGGGTGTCGTGGTAATTTGCAAATGACAAGGTCTAAGAAATGAGTGTGAGAGTGGGTGGCTGAGGTTGGTAGGAGGACAAGATCTTTGGATTGGAAGTCAAGCAACTAAGATGCCAGAGTATTGCATGGATTGTTTACAATGTAGATAATGTATGTATGTATGCATGTGTGTATGTAGACTCCACATAGATATTGAAATCTCCAAGAATGATGGCATAAACAATTGTGAGAAAGAGTGAACCATGAGCTAAAGTCATCAATGAGTAAGGGAGATTGAACAGGAAGAGAATAGATGACTGCAGTAATGAGGTGTAGTAGGTGATATAGTCTGATAGCAAAGTGGTTAAAAGGAGCTGTGGCAGAGGGTTTAGGGAGGACCCATGAACAGAAAGTGCCAAAGAAGAGCATATCCTGCCCCTTGCCCAGTGGTACATTGGGTATGAGAAAAAATAGCCATCACTTGAGAAGGCTGTATAGGAAGCAGTGTCTTCAGAAGGGAGCCTCGTTTTTGGTAAAACATGAAGTTTAAGGGAAATTTTAGAGAAATTGAGGATGTCAGGGATTCTGCAGAGAACAGTACAGAAGGGTTGGGGAGGCTTGGGGAGGTGGTAGATTTAGTCTGATTAGTGGGTGTAGGAATTCATTTTCATGTGGAAAAGAAGATGAATGGTAATGGATGATCTAGGTGGTTTGAACTTTTTGTAATGACTGAAGTAAATAGGCATTTAGAGCATGAAGAATCCCAATGATCTCTTGGCTGGGGAACATATCATCAGTTTTAAATGTGGCCTCTTCTTGGAACTGATGCCTTATTCAGTGCATAGCAATTGATGATGGAGATTATAGGGGCAGGTGGAGCAGTGGTCTCAACGGGAGCATGCAGAACATTGGGCACCCCCTTGACCTTCTCCAGAGAGGTGTCAAGTCTGGAAGAGTCTTGATCTTACCCATAGAGATTGTAACCCTCAGTCTTTCCTTTTAATTATGTTGGGTTATTGCAATACATTTTTTTTTATTTTCATAGGCTGACCATCACTTTAAAATATTACAATGCTGTTTTGTTTTAGTAAAAATGATACATGATCATTATAAAATATTCAAGTAATTGAGGAAAGAAAAATGAAAGTAAACCTCTACAAATAACAGTCATTAACATTAGGTGAACATCATGTCAGACAACTGTATGAATTTTTACTTTTGTAACTATTTTACATGACGTTGGGTTTCTTTTAAATAAATATGGACCCATTGTTATAAAAAATTGAATACTATAAATTTATTCTAATTCTCTAAGTTAGCAAATGAAAACATTAAGTTCCAAAGGCAGGAGAAGACCTGTCCAAGTTCGCTCATCTAGCAGTTAGATCCAGGTCTCTTGACTCCCCATTTCAGTGTTTTTGTTGTTGTTTTTTCCATTAAACAATGCTCCTCTTTTCTCCTACCATCTACATGACATATCCCCTGCTATTTCACCACAAAGATATCACTTTGTCGTTTGATTTGAACATTTATTCATCTAGTCATTCAACAAATATTTATTGAATATGTGCTATATGTCAGGCAAAAATGCTAGCCATTGGGGATGTAGTTGTGAACAAAGCAGACAATATCTCTGAACTTGTGAAACTTACATTCTACAGATTTCACAGAAAGCTTATGCTTCACTCCTCAACTTTATCCAGTCAGGACAAGACTCCTATAATTATGATTGTTTATAGCCCCAAATCCTTCAATGATGATAGGAAAACAAAATGGAAATTGTTAGACTTAAAATCATACCACTAGCATATGAAAGTACCCAGTGAGTAATTGCAAGTGATGGATAGTAACAGAATTCATGAGATCTAGAACACTTTTCTGTAACCATGATTCTTTTTAATGTAATTTAAAACTTTAATTTAAAAGTACTATAGCGTTGCATATAAAAAAGAAAACATGCCATAATCTAATCATTTACAATTTATATGTATATACAATCTATAAAGAGGTAAAATTCCTTCTCTCTAATCCTACCCTCCAGAGGTAACAATTCTAAGCACTTTGATATNTTAGTTTTTAATAAAAGGATTGTGTAACTGTTATACAAAAATTCAAATAGTACAGAAAGATCTACACATTATAAAGAGATGAAGTTCTTTACAGCCTCACCCCAATCCTGGTC
>NW_027530366.1:1152443-1152605 GCF_008692635.1 Crocuta crocuta
TCCTAGTCCTTATGGGAAACCATTAACATTTTAATGTATATTTGATGTTAATACTTTTCAGATCCTTTTCTACAAATCTGTGCACACATGTGCATGCACGCACACACACAAATACACACATACACAAAAAGGGGCTTTTTAAGTTTTTTGCTTTAAGCCAGC
>NW_027530366.1:1152776-1153535 GCF_008692635.1 Crocuta crocuta
AGCAGTGGTTGGAAGTTTAAAGGTTGGTGGTTGAGGGTCCTTTTCAATGTTTTCCATTTTCTTTTTTTTTTTAATGTTTTATTTATTTATTTTAGGAGAGAGAGAGAGAGACAGCGTGAGCAGGGGAGGGTCAGAGAGAGAGGGAGTCACAGACTGAAACAGGCTCCAGGCTCTGAGCTGGCAGTCAGCACAGAGCCCGACGCGGGGCCCGAACCCACGAACCGCGAGATCATGACCTAAGCGAAAGTCGGACGCTTAACCGACTAAGCCACCCAGGCGCCCCATATGTTTTCCATTTTCTACAGGTAGAACAATGCAGCCATATGCCAGTCTCTCTCTGGATTTAGTACTTGATGTTTGGAATGTAAGCAGATGCTGAAAGCTATTAACAAAGCCCTTGAAGGGAGGCCCATTCATGTACATTGTAGACACAAGGCCAAAGTTGAATGTAGTGGCCAATGGAGCATCTGGCAAGGGGGCTGGAAAATGAAGAACATGCCAACATTGGTTGTAAGATGATGGGCAATGGGAGCCATATCATCTGCAACAGTGTCCCAAAATTCATATAATTTTGGAAACAGAAGCAATACTTAGAGCCTTATATCCTCTTAGCCTCAGATGTTAAATTACTGTGTTTCAAAACAAAGAAAAAACCCTGATATGGTCAAAATAAGTTTGATTTCTATCATGCCTAAAATTGAAAAATGCTGAGCTTTTCACTGTTTAAATTCCTTAGATTCAAATAGGCCACGGTAATGT
>NW_027530366.1:1153684-1158160 GCF_008692635.1 Crocuta crocuta
GTAATGTATGTCTGATTAATGCCAAGTCTCTAGACTCTATAATGTTAACTCACTACTCTTCATTACCAAACACCACATGTGCTCTTTCAGCTTAGGCATACTGACCATCTGCAGAAGACACAGTGGTGATCTCTATCAGGACAACAATCAGATATTTGCCTTCTAATCAGATTTCACAAGAAACCTTGATGAAGTCGTTATAACCAGATATGAAATAATTAACCTTTTCTAATTTAAAAGGCCTAATAGGGAATGGTCTCTGTGACAGGTGTAAAATTCCATTCCTTCCAGAAAATTACTTGCCTAGCAGATGCTCCTTCTGACTGAAATAGAAATTTTATTTAAACAAAAAGTTACACCTTTTATCATGAATACTGCACTGGCACAACATGTTAAAGTAATGGCTTTCCTGGAGACACCTGGCTGACTCAGTCTGTGGAGCATGCAAAGCTCAATCTAAGAGTCATGATTTCAAGCCCTAGGTTGGATATAAAGGTTATTTAAAAAAATAAAATCTTTAAAAGAATAGAAAAATAAATTAATGGCTTTCCATGTAGTAGCTCATGACCTCGATCTTCTGATCACTAATATTCATTGTTCACATACAGATGATAAATATCCACCTGTTTCCACTTGAGTTCTAGTGCTTAGAGTCCCTGGAAGTCTTTTTTGTTTGTTTGTTTGTTTGCTTTTTGAGAGAGAGAGCACGAGCAGGGAAGGGGCAGATAGAGAATGATACACAGAACCAGAAGCAGGCTCCAGGCTCCGAGCTGTCAGCACAGAGCCCAACACGGGGCTTGAACTCATGAACCGTGAGATCATGACCTGAGCTGAAGCTGGACACTTAACCGACTAAGCCACCCAGGTGCCCCTAGAGTCCCTGGAAGTCTTACAACGCATCATAATAACAGGATTTCTCAGATAAGTACAGTAAGTTAGTGCACCAAAGCCTTGAACTGAAAATAGAAAATGTCTGGGGAAAATAATTCTACTTACTGTCATAGGGAAGAGTCAAGAGCAAGATGGAGAAACTATTTTTATGCCATAGTGTAAAGATAAAGAAACCTTTGATCTATCATTTGGGTGTGACCTTGGGCTTGACGTAGAACAACTTGAAGCAATTTTCTGAGTTCCTACTCTTCTCCACGTACATGAACCCACACACATATACAGACAATTTCTTCAAGTCAAGTTCAATGTGAATATTGCATGAATTCAAAAGAGGCCCCTGAGTGTTAAAAGGAAGACCCCCAATACCCTGAGATGGTCTTTGAGAAGGAGAGGTGCTAGTTTTCCGGGGGAGGAGTTGGGTGGATGATAGAAACAGGAGAAGTGATGGAGTTTGCACCACCTTTGGTGTGAGCATGATTAAATTTGAGAGAAAGTTAGTGAAGGTGAAGAGTTAATGACCTTGGGTATGTCAAGTTTGCTGCATGATAACCGGCAGTGACATTAAGGTGACAAATCTGGAAGGATTATAGGGGTAAAGGCTTCTGAAACAGAGCATGCTGGCTGTTTAAAAGAAATTTGTTTCTCTTCTCCTGTTCTTGCTGACTTGATTTCATTCTCTTTTCATGTTCGTCCTGGGACAGAGAGTGTGCAGGATGGGCTTGAGAGAGGCTATGAGCTCCTTGACATTTCTGTGAAGGGAAGGGTCTGTAGTTTGTGTAAGCTTCTCTGAGTTGCCCAGATCAAGAACTCCCAAAAGATCAAGAGGGGCTTCTCTCTGTTCTGCTTCCCATGCAATACAGGATCTCTTGATATGCAGCTTTAGAAACCTTTTCTTAGAAATCTCCCCTTTCTTTGAGTCTTTTCCTTAGTTCTTCTCTCCCATATTTACACATAAGATGGAAGCAAAGTTTTCTTTATTCACTTTTATTAGTTGAACAGAGTTTTACCTTTTATTGTAAAAACAAGTGAATGGGATTTCTTCTATTTCTGGCCCATAAAACCTAACCTAGTTGGGGCACATGGGGGTGTCTCAGTCCATTAAGCATCTGAGTTCAGCTCAGGTCATGATCTCACAGTTGTGAGTTTGAGCCCCACATTGGGCTCTCTGCTCTCAGCACAGAGCCCACTTCAGATCCTCTGTCTCCCTCTCTTTCTGTCTTTCTCTGTCAAAAATAAATAAACATTAAAAATAAAACCTAACCTAGTTAATTTCTTTCAAGTTGTTTTTTGCCTCCTTTGGGACAGTTGTTCTTAATAGAAAAATGATGGTCCATCCCTTCTGTGGGTGCTTTGTATTTTGCAGACCTATTGAATAATAAGAATGAGCAATTATCAAGTTTACTCTGTTCCAGGGATTTAACATACATTATGTTACTTAAGAATAGTGCCCACCCCACAGGGCTGTTGTGAGGGTTGAACAAGCTCATGTAGATGAAATATTTGGTGCAGTGTCTGATATATAGCAAGCTGTCAATAACTGTAGGCTATTATTACTTTTATTGTTACTACTACTGTCACTACAACTATCTCTGCCACGACTACTATAAGTTACTGGAATAAGACACATTCAATAACCTTGAAAAGGCAAAGTTCAGCATCTAATAACCAAAATTCTTACTAGATATAGCAAGATGGCTGGGTATAGGATAGTACAAGGTTCTTGGGATATAGCAGAGGAACAATGGCCTGGAAGCAACAGAAGGAGTAAGGAATAAGCTGAACAACTGTCCCCAGTCTTAGCCCTGGGGAGAAGGTGTAACTACTTTTAAATATGGTCTTTTTATTTCTTTCATAGTTTATTGTCAAGTTGGTTTCCATATAACACCCAGTGCTCATCCCATNCGAGTGCTGATGCATAGGGGAACATGTACCCCAACGTTCATGGCAGCACTCTCAACAATAGCCAAAACATGGAAGGAGCCTAAGTGTCCATCAACTGATGAATGGATCAAGAAGATATGGTTTACATATAAAATGGAATACTACATGGCAATGAGAAAGAATGAAATCTTGCCATTTGTAGCAACATGGATGGAACTGAAGGGTGTTATGCTGAAGATGGTCTTTAGCAAGGCTGACTATTGTAGTGAATAAGAGTACATACAGATTTAGGTTTTAGTCCTGGCTGTGTTGTTCCCTAGCTCTATGACCTGGAATAAATCACTTAACTCTTCGGAGTCTCAGTTTCCTCATAGATAAGATCGGGGAGCTAAAAAAACTTAGCCTAGATGTTCATGTGGTGACACATGTGGGAAAATAATATGCATGAAGTAACCTTGGAGTGCCTGCTACCTGGTGAATGCTGTGGCTATTATCATTTGCCTTTCTATCACCTGCAAAATAGGTAGAATTACCTCCATTTTATAGTCAAGAGAGTTGAGACTTAGAGGGCTTAAATAGCTTCTCCAAGGTACAATTAATAAGCACAAGGCTAGAATTTGAGCTAAGATTGATCTGCCCCAAAGCCTGTGTTCTTTCTGCCACTCCACGATGTTTCCCAGAAATGAGAAGCACACCTCAAAATAATAGCAATAACAAGCCCCAGACATGTTCCTTAGCCCTTGAGCTACTCTGGCTGCTCATTTCACTCACTTTCAACCCAAGAGAAAAGGAGCGTTTGTTACCTACAGTTTGGTGGAATTATATTTTTTCTTCTCCAAAGCCCGCTTCCCCTTTTCACTAAATTAGTGTTATTTCTGTGAAACAAAGGTGTTTCTGATGTTTCAGCCTTTTCATCTCCCGTTAAGCATCCATTTTCTGGCAGCTTTTTATTTTCAGGTAGATTACTGTCACCCCATACACAATGGCCTCAGGTCTAAGGATTTTCTGGAGTCTCAATATCTTTGTGACAATGATGCTAGTGCTGGGCTAGGAAATTCAAAACATTACATTTTCAGAAGACCTATATGCTTTTCTCATCTCCTATGTGATGCTGCACTCACACCTTTGGCTTCAGTTTTTTGGCATATGGTGTTGCTGGCTCTGGCATCTGATAATCTCTGCAGCTTTGGTGTTGCTTCTGTTTTCAAAATAGCATGGCCTTTTAGGTATCACTCACACATATGTCCTGTTTAGTACTGCTGGCATATGGTGTTTCTAGAGGCTCACTATTCTTACCCAGCAGAGGAGTTGCAAGGGGGCATATTTATCTTGCTGAACTAGTTGAACAAATGTCTCAGAATTTATTGGAAATGTGAGTGGGAATTATTAATTGCACAGTCTGTATTTATTTGACAGAGAATTGTTGAATGTGTGTTATGAAGAAAGCATAGTACTGAATACAGCAGAAATACAAAGACATGATCTCTCTCCTTATGAATTAATAGAGGGATAAAAAACAATCCTTAAAGTCTTTGTAGAGTTTCAATTTCCACAAGGAAAATTTAAAAAAAAATCTGTGGGGATCCAGTGCTTCACAAAGGAAGTGATATTTGATCTGGCCCTGGCACAAAATAGGTGCTCAAGAAATATTTATTAAAATGGAGTTAGATAAAATATGACAAAGGGCATTATAAAATGATGGAA
>NW_027530366.1:1158180-1164110 GCF_008692635.1 Crocuta crocuta
GCAAGGATGTGGAGAAATTGGAAGATTTGCACACTGTTGATAGGAATGCAAAATGGTATAGTCATTATGGGAAACAGTATGGAGGGTGCTCAAGAAATAAATAATAGAACTACCATATGGCCCAGCAATCCCACTTCTGTATATTTATCTAAAATAATTGAATTCAGTATCTTTTTTTATTTTAAATTTTTAATGTTTATTTTTGAGAGAGAGAGAGAATGTGTGAGCAGGGGAGGGGCAGAGAGAGAGGGAGATACAGAATCCAAAGCAGGCTCCAGGCTCTAAGCTGTCAGCACAGACCCCGACATGGGGTTCAAACTCACAAACCGCAAGATTATGACCTGAGCTGAAGTTGGATGCTTAACCAACTGATACACCCAGGAGATCCGACGTCAGGATCTTGAAGAGGTAGCTGCACCATGTTCATTGCAGCACTATTCACAATAGCCAAGTAGTGGAAACAACCTAGATGTCCATTGATGAGTTAACAGATAAAGAAAATATGGTCGATACATAAATGGAATACTGTTCAGCCTTTTAAAAGAAAGGAATTTTGCAAGGTTCACATGGGTGAACCTTGAGAACATTATGCTAACTCAAATAAGCCAGTCACAGAAAGACAAATACTGAATGATTCCACTTATAGGAGGTGGCTAAATAATCAAATTCATAGGATCAAAGAGTGGAATGGTAGTTGCCAGGGCCTGGGGGAGGGGGAAAAAGAGAGTTACTAATCAATCAGCATAAAATCTCAGTGAAGAAAAAGAGTAAGTTCTGGAGATCTGCTGTATAATGCCATGCCTATAGTTAACACTGTATTGTGCATTTAAAAATTTTTAAGAATACGTCAAGTGTTCTTACCACAGTAAATTAAAATAGTCACAAAGTATACTGGAAACAGGAAGTGGTTTAGGCCACAGTAAAAGGAGTATGTTAGGGAGGAGTGAGGAGTGAGGCTGGGAAGGAAGATCATGGCCTGGAATGCCAGGCTAAGGAGTTTGCCCTTTATTTAACAGGCTTTAGGGAGCCACTGGAGATTTTTGAGCACCAGAATAATGACATAGATTTCTTTCCTGTGATAGGTCTGATGACAGAATTGCTGGACAATGCTTTTTTGCAAAACAACAGTTTATGAGAGGTCAAGAGAATGAGCATGAAGCAAAGGCCACTATATTTGGTTATCATGATGCATTCAAGATCCCCTTAAAGAATAGTTGTGGTAGAATGGTGGGAGTAGAAGCCAGATTTCAAAAGCATAACGGTATGAGCGTGGCAGTGGAAGGAAGTTGAGTGAGCCTTAGCAAATGAAGGATCACTGGCCTGAATCGAAGTCTTATGGAGTTGAGTATCTTCGAAGGCAGAGAGGAAGGGGGTCTGTGGAGAGGAAGAGACCGGTTATTTGTACATAGAGATTATGGAGGGGGAGGGCTGAGATAGGAATTAGTGGAAGAGTTTTCCTCAGAAAGGAGCATTGCTTTTCTCTTTCAAACATGGGACTAAAGAGAAATGAGAGGAAATATTTTGAATGAAGAAAATGAGCCACAAGAAAAGGAAAGAGCATTCATCTGTTGATGGACACTTAGGCTCTTTCCAGCGAAATAAGTCAGGCAGAGAAGGACAAATATATGTTTGCACGTATAGGAGGATTAGGAGGAACTTGACGGAGGAACAAGGGGGAGAAGAATGGCGGAAATGGTGGGGGAAAGGGAGAGAAGCAAACCATGAGAGACTCTTGAATGGTGACAAAAACTGAGGACTGATGGATGTGGGGGGGAGGGGGGATGGGCATGGAGGAGGGCACTTGTGGGGATGAGCACTGAGTGTTATGTGGAAACTAATTTGACAATAAACTATTTGTAAAAAAAAAATAAAAAATAAAACCAGTGCTATTTAGATAAAATAAATAAATAAATAAAACCAGTGCTATTTAGATAAAAAAAAAAAAAGAAAAGGAAAGAGCAACAATAGTTTGTTCAGGCCAATATAGAGAGAGCCTTGCTATCTCAGCAGAATGCTAAGAACACGTCTCTCAATGCCCGCCCACCACCCAGGCTTCTTCCAGAGTTATGGCCTGATTGATTCTCTTCACCTTCAGTCAGAGACAACCTTACAGCTGCACTTGGCTCAGTCCTTCATGTAGTGAGTTGACAAAATTTCTGGTGGGCTTCAAAGACAGTATAAATGGCTCTCCCCTGAGCGCAGGCTCTGCTCAGCACCTAGGCAGCCTCATTACACAACCAATTAAACCTCGATCAGTTGAAAAGAATTGATGGCAGTTCAAGTTCTGCTTGGGTAGACTTTGCATTTCCATGTTCACACATATTACAGTATTACTGTCAAGGAGTTCCCAATCACTGCAAGGGGAAGATGTAAACATGACCTCAGAAACAGTAGGTGTTTTCACCTTTTCTAAGGGGAGAGTCCCAGAAGTTCTTACTCATTAGATAGTAAGCAAGATTCCTTGAATCTTTCTGAATAGAAGAGAGTCCAGGCAACTCTTTAAACAGTGGGAAGCTCACGGTTTTTGCTCTGTTGCAACCATCTGGACACAGGCATGTCAGTTCCTCAGTATCTGTCCTTTCTGGGGGTTGCTGAAGTCCCTGGATGTTCAGCGCAGTAAGCTAAAGTCTGGGTTTTCCCCATAGAAAGCTTACAGCCCTCTTACAAATACATCTTTCAGAAACTAATTTAGCTGGTTCCACTGAAATGAACTGGGAAATGACCCAACAGAAGGACTGAAGTTGGGGGCAGAGGAATATCTGCCAGTTATACCACTACATCAGGAGTGGCAACACTGGGCTTTTTGCTTTCTGCAGGAAAATGTGGACTTTCTGAATNCACCCAGGTGCCCCATAAATTGCTTTGCTCTTGAGGGACCTTGTACTCTTTGGCTCAGTCAGAAGCTCATAGATTGGAGTCAGAAGGAGCTGTCAATGTGGAATCTAACAGAGTTTCAGTGTGGGAATATTAGGGGTCAGGCACAACCTCACATTAGTTAGCGCATCTCGTCATTAGATGACATGGATATTACCATAAAGAGTAAATCTGTGGGGAGCATGAAGATGAAAGCTATAAATTGGCTAGAAGTACTAGATTTCAATGTGAAAGCAAGTGCTTCTATTCAAGATATGAACACCAAGCACACTGCTCAGACTCCTTGCTTTTAGTCTTAATCACTTTTTACTCTTTAAATATTGTTAACTTTGAATTATTTATTTGTTCTTTTAAAATGAGGTTAGAACTTGTTCCTTAGTGGCCCCAGCTGACAAGAGTTCACCATCAGCAGACTCAGACTAATTTTAATAGTGGCCTAAACAAACTTAATTAGGGGGGCTGTTCTGCCAAAGAGCTCCTACCTCATTCCAAAGCTAAACCTGAAGGGCTTACTTATTTTCTATTGTTTTATATCATCTGTATTGCTGTTTTCCTTCTTTCCTGCATGGCAAAGCACATAAGATTTTATTACTATCCTGGCTTCCCTAGTGACCAGCTGTGTGACCTTGGCCAAATTACTTAACTCCTCTGAACCTCAGTTCCTCCTATGTAAGATGGAGATAATGGCACTTATCTATGAGGATTGTTGAGTATGTTCAGTGAAGTAATGCATTTGGAGTGGTTAGCCCAGTGCCTAATACACAGTAGGTGCCCAGTAAATTATAGTTGTTTAATGTTAACAATAATAGCCATTTAAAGCAAATATGTAACAAATGGCATGTGTGTGTACTTTGAGGGTTGATTCATTTTATTTGATCTGATTAAAGGTGTTTTGAAAAAGAAAGCATAAATGTGAGGGTACAGGGGTAAGAAGTATATACCCACATGTCTATTTTCTTTGTATCCAAGGGTTTCAAAATTAAGATGTTATTTTTTTAATGTTTTTATTTATTTCTGAGAGAGAGAGAGACAGCATGAGCAGGGGAGGGTCAGAGAGAGAGAGGGAGACACAGAATCTGAAGCAGGCTTCAGGCTCTGAGCGAGCTGTCAGCACAGAGCCAGACGCGGGGCTCGAACCCACAAACCGTAAGATCATGACATGAGCCAAAGTTGGATACTCAACCGACTGAGCCACCCAGGCGCCCCTCAAAATTAAGATTTTAAACTGTTATAAGAAGTGTGCAATAATCTGCCCTTGCTAAAAATCCTCAAAACTCAATACTACAACTTCTGTGTTTGTCACCCATAATTTATACATCACTATTACTATTGGTAATGATACATTTTTTAAATGTATCAAGTGATGAGACCCATGGGGCCTATATTTGGTATTAGCTGAGGCATGCAGCATCTCATTTCTCTTTGCTCCATTAGTTTTTAAATGAATCAGAAGAATTGGCACCTGGATATTCTGTAAAATTTAGTCTCTTGGACCTTCATCCTCAGAGGTTCCAGTTAACGAGGATTGGAAAGGGGCCCAGGATTCAGAAGCACCACAAATAATTGAGATTCCAAGATCCAAAAGTCAGACTTTGAAAACCATGGGTCAGTGAGATCCATCCTGTCCCTCCCTACCCCAGTGGTACTCCTGAGAATTCCACAGTACAAATCCTTCCGCATTCTGAGACTCCCTAGTATCCTTTAGCTGGCATGGCTGTGGATCCCCAGTTCACCTCTACTCTTCTGCTGAGAAGAGGTGAGTCTGTAAACAAGGTTTGCCCTCTCTTCCTGATATGGGCTCCCCTCAGCTTCTTACTATAATTGTCTCCCAGCTTCTGATTAGATGTAAACATGACACCAGCAATCATGTTTCATCTTCAACTTGTAATTGGATGCATCCTGATCAAAGGTCATTTCCATGGGATAACTATCAATAGTAACAGTCTCCTTGGGATGTTTTTGCTTTTGTCTTATAGCTTCATGTCCTATCTCAACTTTCCTTTCTCCAAAGGGAGAATATTATTTCAGCATCTGCTGTTGATTTTGCCTTGATTTTTCACCACACACACACACACACACACACACACACACACACACACACACACACACCACATCACACAATCTCATTTGGTGCGTCTGTTGTTAATTAGCTGCTTCTCATGGCTAGTCTTCCTTCTTGGGCTCTTCTCATTCTCCAACAATCCCTCTAATCCTCATGGTCATGGACACTTAGAATGGAATTGATAAGAATGATCTGTGAATCACTTCTGTAGAAGACTGTTTTATTATCCTCCATCAGTGTGTACCATCTCTTTTCCTTCTTTTTGTCATTCTTCTCATTGTCTCTTCTATTAACACAAAACTAATTTTAATGGTCTATGGGTCATGCTTTTTCTTTCTTCCTCCCTCCCTCCTTCATCCTTCTCCCTCAGTATCTCCTTATCTGTAAATGGGGATTTAGCATGGTAAAATATAAAGAGCCTAGGCTTGGAAGTCGGATAGTCCATTTCTGCCATTTACTAGCTGTGTGAACTTGGGCAAATTATCTTACTTTTCTGAGCCAAAAGTTCCTTGTTTATACAATGGGAATCAATGTGCTTAACGGTATTTTGTACTTTGCAGTATCATTTGAAGGAATAAATTATACATATAAAGTGCCAAGCTCAATATCAAATGAACAGTCAATAAACACTGATCATTATTTTAATACCTATTACATAGGATTTAAAAAAAATGAGATAATGTGTGTAAATAGCTTAGAACAGAGCCTGAATAGTTGCACAACAATTAATTGCTCCCTTCTCAGTTGCTTATTTATAAAATAGAATACAGAATGGGGAAGAAGGAGAAATACCATTAGATCCCAAACAAAGGGTTTAAGGATTCCTCATAATTGGTCAAATAGTCAAATGTTTCCAGTGNGTCTCTCTCTGTGGGCTGCTCCAGGGCTTTGTGATGGCTGATATAAAGGTTATCTTTGAAAAATCATTGTCCATCATGCACCTCTTTCTTTTCCCCTTTCCTTCCCTTCCCCTCCCCTCCTCTCCCCTCCCCTC
>NW_027530366.1:1164141-1166976 GCF_008692635.1 Crocuta crocuta
TTATTTTTTAATCTCATTTTATTTTTATTTTTATAGTATGAAAGTTTCTTCTTTTTCTTTCATAGTTTATTGTCAAGTTGTATTCCATATAACACCCAGGGCTCATCCCAACAAGTGCCCTCCAAACAATTTATTTTAAAGAAAATTGACACTCAGGGATGTCAACTTATTTGTTCAGGGCTAGGCAGGGGATTCATGACATGTTTGAAGCTAGAGGCCAAGTCTCTGACACTAGTCAAGTGGCTATCCTACATCACACTGTTTTTTGTTTGTTTGTTTATTTTACTTATTAAGCTGTAAATTATAGACAATTCTGCTCTTTTTATTTATTCCATTGTGCTCCATTTTTAAAATTGTTTCTGGTTCTCCCACCGTTATGGGTTGAATCATGTCCCTCAAAAATGATTTGTTGAAGTCCTAACCCTCAATACTTCAGAGTGCAACCTTATTTGGAAACAAGGTTTTGCAGAAGTAATCATGTTAAAATAAGGCCTTTAGAGTCCACCTTCATCCATTCTGATGGTGTCTGTATAAGAAGGGGAAATTAGGCATGGAGACAGGCACACACAGGAAAGATGGTGCAAAAATACATGAGGAGAAGACATCCATGTGACTGGAATATGTCTACAAGCCAAGGAATGCCAAAGGTTATCAGCAAATGCCAGAAGCTAAGAAAAGGCAAGGAAGGATTCTTTTCTAGGGCCATCAGAGGAAGCCTGGCCTGCTGACACCTTAATTTTGGACTTTTGGCCTCCAGAAATGTAAGACAATAAATTTCTGTTCTTTTAAGCCACCAAATTTGTGGTATTAGTTATGGCAGCCCAAGGAAACTAATACACCCAATTTGGATATTTTTGTAGTCCCTAAAGAGTAAATATTATTAAACCAGAGAGAGAAATTTGTTGAAAGACTAAGTATCCAGCACACAGGACTTGTCTGCTTTAGATTACATTGTCTTTGTACTTGAGAGCAAAACAAAATGTTCATGGTGTCAGTGTTATAACTGTTTGCCCAAGCCTTACATTGAATCTGTAAAATAATTTTATTGTTTTGTTGCTTGTGCTTATTCTGAGATTTGGAGGATTTGTGAGGAATATGTTTTGGTTTGTGGTTACATAGGGTAGATGTGATGGCCAACACCATTTTTCTAGGCATAGTTAACAGGTTTTGAGGATTGGGTAGGTCCCCTGCTAGTATGGCACTCTCCATATATACCTCTGTTCTCTCATCTTGCTTTCAAGCCAATGTATCTGGGCCTTGCTAACATAAGGCCTTTAATATTATTGTCTTGGTAATACAGCTGCTACGTAATCTCCTAGGATGGTGACAGGATCCAAGAATGTTTTATTGCCAAGCATAAAAGCCAACAAATTCATACCAATAACTACCTTCTTCCCCATCTTGGCACTGATGCAGTTACTAAGAATCGTCAGTGCAAATGCAGTACTAATCTATGCTGGGAAATACCCAAACCAGACGTCATGGCAGACACTTGGGAATTTTCATAAACAGGGATCTTTGCTTTTAATCCTCTTGATGGTCTTTTCCCAGGGCTGTGTTTGTAGTGCTGCTGAAACTTAGCTGGCTAACAGTGTGCTGTGAAGATTGCATTGAAGTCAGGGAGAAGAAATAGGGGGTATGTAGCCATGACTAAAATAATTGATGATGAAAATTGGAATAACTTTNTTAAAGGTAAAAAGAAACAAATGATATAGTTGGGGCACCTGAGTGGCTCAGTTGGTTAAGGGTCTGACTCTTGATTTTGATTCAGGTAAAGATCTCATGGTTTGTAAGTTCGTGCCCCACATCGGGCTCTGTGTTGACAGTGTGGAGCCTGCTTGGGATTCTCTGTCTCTACCTTTTTCTCTGCCCCTCTCCTGCTCATGCTCTCTCTCTGTATCAAAATAAATTAAATAAACATCAAAAAAGAATAATATTGCAAATATAAATACACTCACCACCCAGTTTAAAATAATTATATATTGCAAATACAGTTGTAGCCTCATATATGTCCTTTCCCAAGCATATATGCCTCCCTGCTCCCTGACCCTGCCACTTTCCCTAGTACCACACACACTGAAATCAGTTAATACTGAAAACTCAAAAAGACTCTGACATATAGAAAGTAAAATTGCTTCTATGAGAAAGAATGANATAAATTAAATAAACATCAAAAAAGAATAATATTGCAAATATACACACACTCACCACCCAGTTTAAAATAATTATATATTGCAAATACAGTTGTAGCCTCATATATGTCCTTTCCCAAGCATATATGCCTCCCTGCTCCCTGACCCTGCCACTTTCCCTAGTACCACACACACTGAAATCAGTTAATACTGAAAACTCAAAAAGACTCTGACATATAGAAAGTAAAATTGCTTCTATGAGAAAGAATGAAATCTGACCATGTGTAGCAACATGGATGGACCTTGACAGTGTTATGCTGAGTGAAATAAGTCAGGCAGAGAAGGACAAATACCATATGTTTGCACGTATAGGAGGATTAGGAGGAACTTAACGGAGGACCATGGGGGAGGAGAAGGGGGGAAAATAGTGGGGGAATGGGAGAGAGGCAAACCATGAGAGACTCTTGAATACTGAGAACAAACTGACGACTGATGTGTGGGGAAGGAGGGGGGTGATGGGCATGGAGGAGGGCACTTGTGGGGATGAGCACTGGGTGTTATATGGAAACCAACTTGACAATAAACTATTTGTAAAAAAAAAAAACAACAACGTAAAATTGCTTCTGAAATGGCAAGGGTCAGTAGAAACTCTCTTAGTTCAGTGTTAATTAATATATCTAGGAAAAGAGTAGCAAAAGGGCTT
>NW_027530366.1:1167110-1173711 GCF_008692635.1 Crocuta crocuta
TACCAGGAAGATTTATTTTTCTAGTAGGCTGCATGGTTTTCTGAACAACACTAGATTAGTCCCTGTAATGAGTTCTCAGTATACTAAGATGTGTACTAATGTGTACATTAACTCTGTGTGGGTATGATGGTTAAGTTTCTGTGTCCACTTGGCTGTGCCACAGTGCCCAGATATTTGGTCAAACATTCTGGATGACTGTGTGAGCATGTTTTTCTTAGATAAGACTAACATTTAAATTGATGGTGAAGTTTGAATAAAGCTGATGACCCTTCATAATGTTGGTGGGCTTCATACAATTAGTTGAAGGCCTTAAGAAAACAAAGTAATCTCTCTTGAGCAAGAAGAAATTATGCCTCCAGACTGCCTTTGCGCTAGAGCTGTAACCTCAACTGTTCCCTGGATCTCCAGCCTGCCAACTTGCCTTGCAGATTCTGCACTTATCAGGCCTCCATCATCAACAGAAGCCAATTTCGTATAATGTATCTCTCTCTCTCTCTCTCCACACACACACACACACACACCCTCTCTCTCTCTCTCTCTCTCTCTNCACTTCTGCATGTAATTTTTCTTAAATTTGGACAATATTCTCTACAAATCCTACCATGTTTCACATTTCTTCTAAAAGCTGAAAATTTGTGGGAATAAGACAAGTCAGTCCTTTTCTCATGGAGCTTATACTCTGGTAGGGAAGAAAAGGAACAACCAAATAAATAAATAAGCAAATATTATAATTTCAGGTAATTAAGACTCTGAAGAAACTGAAATAGGGTAATATGTACATAGTGATTTCACATTGGTGGCCAGAGATGTCCTCACTGTGGGAGTTACATTGGGACAGCTATGGCTCTTGCCCTCATAGATCTCATAACTAATTGGGGACACAGGAAAGTAAATGAAATATATAATTTGGGGCATGAGAGTTATATTAAAGTACAAAGAAGCAGTACCTATCATGGGCTGAGGTGGGGCAGAGAAGGTGTTCTGGAAAAAATCACATTCTGGCTGAGATCCATAATGTAAATCAGAGTTAGGCAAAGAAAAAAAAAGGCAAGGAGGAAGAAATGGGAACATTCCAGGTATAAGAGGTTTGTATGATTATCTAGAGACAAGGAAAAGCATGGCTTTTGGGGAGACAAAACCAGTTCAGTTGGTTGAAACTTATATATGAGCATGGAATTGTGAGTGATTAAGTTGGAGAATTAAACTGGACAAAATTGCAAAGGGCTTTGTGGATTCTGCTACTAAGGTCGAGGTACTGAGATGAGTTTTATTATCATTATTATCTTCTTTCTACACATAAGGAAACTGAGTCTCAGAGTAAATAATTTGCCCTTGGTTTCAAGGCTACTAAGTAGCAGAGTTAGGACTGACATATAGGTCTGTTTGACTCTACTACACCATGCTACCTTATAAGAATTCAATATAATGATTAAATCCTTCATAGGGAACACTGAGTAATGTGGTTTGGCTATAGCATATGGTATGTATAGGAAAATAGTGGGTCAAAAAAACTAGACAAGTACACTGAGGTCAGATTATAAAGAGAGGTACTTAAATGCCTGCCTGATTAATGTATACTTAATTATTTTGACCTTACAGATTAGGAAACTGAGGCTCAAAAAATGAAGAAATTTGTTCATGGTTTCAGGGTTAGTAAGTGGTGGAACTGGAATTTTATTGAGGTTTAACTGGTGCCAGAGTCTGAGGTTTGTACCATTTCTTCAAAACTGCTTCCCCTACTGTACCGTCAATTGATTCCTATACATTGACTCTATCTACTCAGCCATCCAAAAAAAAAAGACACCCAGAAAACAAAAATCCATATATTTTGAGTGCTTACTATGTGCCACAAACTGTATAAACTGTTCTGCATTCAGCAGATGATGTAGTACTTCCAGTAGTGCTGTAAAGGACAGCATCATATTTACTTTCATTTTATAAATGAGGAAACAGTCTCAGAGAGGCAGAATAACTTGCCTGATATTGCAGTGTGATTATATCACATAGCTGTGTATATAATGGTGATAGTTGAAGCTCTAGGAGTAGATGTGTTTACTGAGAAGGACAGTGAGGGGGAGAGAGAGAGGAAGAGAAGAAGAAGGAGGAGGAGGAGGAGGAGGAGGAGGATGGGGAGGAAGAGGGCGAGGGGAGAGGGAGGAGAAGGAGAAGAGAGGAGAGGGGAAGAAAGGAGAGGAGAAGCAAGCAAAAGGGAAGTGAAGGTCTCTTAGTCATTTGGGGTTGCCATAAGAAAATACCATAGACTGAGAGCTTAAACAACAATATTTTATTTCTTAAAGTTCTGGAGGGTAGAAGTCCACGATCAAGATGCTGGCAGATTTGGTTCTCTGGTGAAGGCTCTCTTCCTAGCTTGGAGGAGGCTGCCTTGATGTGTCCTCGTGTGTGTGTGTGTGTGTGTGTGTGTGTGTGTGTGTGAGAGAGAGAGAGAGAGAGAGAGAGAGAGAGAGAAAGACAGAGACACAGAGACACACACAGAGAGAGAACACAAGCAAGCTTATAAGGGCACTAATCCCATCATGAGGGCTTTACCCTCATAACTTTATCTATTTATTACCTTCCAAAGGCTCCATCTCCAAATACCATCACATTGGGGGTTAGGGCTTCAACATATCAATTTTCAGGGAACACACCTCAGTCCACAGCAGAAGGGAAGAGAAGAGAAAGAGAGAATGAAAGTGTGAACAGAACCTGAGAGAATTACCTTCAGAATTACATGAAGGGAGAGAAGGAGTCAAAGGAGCCAGTGGAGACAGAGATAATGGTCAGAGTGCTGTGCTCTGGAAGTTGAGGCAGGAAAGGGGTTTCTAAGAGGGCAGGGCCAAGAATTTTGAATGCTTCTAAGTCACTGTGGTGGACAAAGCCACATGGAAGTGCCTAACTGTTGGATTTGGTCACTAGGGATGTTTCAGAGAAGTTGCAGCCAACAGGCTGATGGGAATGGAGGACAGACTTCAGGGGATTAAAGAAAAAGAGAATAGGGCACAGGTGGATGCATAAGTCAGGTAGAAACAGGGCAGAGAGAAGACAGGGATATCTGAAGTAAACCAGTTTCAATGGGGGACACTAAATTATTTTTGAACAATTGACAGGAAGGGGATAGAAGAGGAGAGACTGAGGTTCATTTACATCAGCGAGGGTGCTAAATCACTAATGAGGAAGCTCCTGGAGTTGCTTGAAGGGGAAGAGGGCTTAGTAGAGTTGGAGAGCTCAGCTTTGGACAGGACCATATGTGTGAGTACAATGGACATAATGCAAGTTTTATAGTATTACAGACTTGGTTTTTGCTTCTTGATTTGACTACTTCATAACTTATGACCTTGTTGATGTCATTTAATCTCTCTTGGCCTCAATTTCCTTAACTGTCAAATGGAGGCAATGATAGGACCTATTTCTTGGGAGTGGTTGTGAGAATCCAGTAAGATAATAGCTGTGAATGCATCTTAAAAAATAAAAGACATAAAGTCTGGCATCTAGATCTGCTCAATAAAGGGAAGCAGAAGGAAAAAGCAGAGATATTGGGAGGAATGAAATTGGGTTAGCATGTACGAACTGGGCTCATATTCAAAAGGTAGCCTGAAGAACATTGTCCTTTGCATAAATTGGGTCCACCAGTGCCCCACTGTGATAAATGTTAGTGCTTCTCACTAATATTACTGGGGCTTTTCCTTCTGGGCACAGAGTAGGACTATACTTTTCTCCTATTTTGAAGTTGGATATGATCATATGACTTACTATGGTAAATGGAATATGAGTGGAATTGACATGCATCATTTCTATGTGGAGCACTTAATTGTTGGTTCTCAATCCTCTGGTACTCTCTTCCTCTGCCTTGTCAAATTGGGAAGCACTCTGATAACAGAAATGCAACGCTGAGCCAGCTAATGGAGGACAGCTACCTGAGACAGTCACCCAGACCTGCAGTGGGAAACAAAAGACTCATACTCTTTTAACCCACTGAGATTTTGAAATTATTTACTATTGCAGTACAACCTGGCCTATCTTAATTTATATGACAGAAAAGGCAAAATCAAAGCATCCCTTAATCTAATACCTAGTAGTGTCTTTGAGGACACTGTATGAAAAGTGAGAATAAAGTTAATGTGACCGATTTTTAACAACTTGCCAGAATTTATAATCCCCCAAATTAATGTTCTTGCCTTCAAAGTAGTCACTGTGGGATTATATAATGATTTAAACGATGTTAAAAAACAGTTATGAAATTACTTTTACAACCTAGACTCAAAATTGATTAATTTGATCATTTACTATGTGCTGGGAACTGGGAATACAGAGATGAAAAGACATATTCTTTCCCCTTCAGGAGTTCATAGTGTTGTAGCAGGAAATATATAAAGTGTTCTAAAATATGTTAGTATTTCAGTGCATGGCAGAGTCATAGATGAGGAAATGGTCAGTTCTATCAGAGAGATTCAGGAAAGGTTTCATAGATGAGAGATGATTAGGTGTTCACTAGACAGACTGGGGGTGCAAGTGAGTCTATTCCAGGCAGAGGAGTAACAGGAGCAAAGGCATGGATGTTTGTAGTATCATGGCACACTTGTGTAAGTGCAGATATTTCTGTATATCCAGAGCCTAATGTGAGAAGGGGATGCCATAAGACATGAGGCTGGCAAAAAGGTATGGGCAGATCATGAAGGGCCATCCATTGTGCTAGCAAGGATTGTAGCATAGGCAGGGTAGTTCTGGGGTTAGTGGTTCAAAATCCTTTTCTTTTTTAAAATTTTCTTAACATTTATTTATTTTTGAGAAACAGAGTAGTGAGTGGGGGAGGGGAAGAGAAAGAAGGACACACAGAATCTAAAACAGGCTCCAGGTTCTGAGCAAGCATTCAGCGCAGAGCCTGACGCGGGGCTCGAACCCATAAACTACGAAATCATACCTGAGCCAAAGTTGGATGCTCAACTGACTGAGCCACTCAGGTGCCCCCAAAATCCTTTTCTGCAAAAGAAAAAAGAGTGGCATCACCACTTGTGTAGCAGAATACTAATGGTGGCTTCCAAATACCTCAAGGTATGTCACTATTCTGAAAAACATTACCTTGATATTTGTCTCCTTGGGTTTCTGATTAAGTACAAGTCTCTCTACTTCCTTAATAGGCTCTGTTCTGCTTTCATGTTTTTATCCTCTTTTTGAATTATGTTTAATATCTTTTTAAGTTTATTTATTTATTTTGAACGAGAAATAGAGAGCATCAGTGGAGGAGGGTCAGAGAGAGGGAGAGAGAGAATTTCAAGCAGGCTCCATGCTGACCGACTTAAGGCTTGATCCCAAGAACTGTGAAATCATGACATGAGCCAAAATCGAGATGGATGCTTAACTGCCTGAACCACCTAGGTGCCCCATGTTTAATCTTAAAACTCATTTCAAATTATTTGGGAAATAGGTATGAATCCAAAGTCAGAGTATCAGAAAAACACTGAACTCTAGAGCTAGAAGAAGCTTTTGCATATGACTCAGGGTGAGGTGTACTGGGTATCAGTAGAACCACTCTTATAGGTAGGACTTTGTCCTCAGGTCCTCCCCGAAACTCTTATACTTAACTTTGCCATGTTTTATGTGTGTGACAGGATGAGGCTTGGAAACCCACCTCAAATACCATGCTGTCATCTAATATCTCAGATTCTAGGAAACCAAGTCGCAAATACTGCATGTGGGGGGCACCTGGGTGGCTCAGTTGGTTAAGCATCAGACTCTTGATTTTGGCTTAGGTTTGATTTCTTGCAGTTTGTGGGATCAGGTCCCACATGGGGCTCTGCACTGATGGCATGGAGCCTGCTTGGAATTCTCTCTCTCCCTGTGGTCTTTAAAAAAACAAACAAACAAATAAATAAATAAAATGAAAATCAAATACCACATGGATGAATGCTGGGAGTAACCAGCCCCAAATTTCTGAATTAAATTTCAGTTCAGTCCCTCTAGTTTTACTAGTGTTTCTCTTTAAACCTTCTATAAGATGTGTGTTTCCCCTTCTGTATTTTCCAGAGTTTATTCAGAGTTCTTTTCATTTGTTATACTTAAGGATGAACAAAATATTCTTGATATTTCAGGCAGAATAGTAATTTCCAGGAATCAGTTTACATACACATTGGGTCTAGTGTCCAAATCTTAATGAAAAATGGCAAAGGATTTGCCATTTGCTCATATCACAGAAGCATTGCAGTATTCAGTGGCTACTTTGGAGACCTAACTGAAGAGTTGAATAAAAATTTTGCAGTGCTTGTTCCTGGTACATTCTGTTCATAAGTTATTGTCTAAAAATTCAAGGGTCACATGATAGAAAAGGGGTAACCCCCTATTAAAAACCTCATTGTGAAGATAAAATGTTAGTGTCAATTATCGTCTCCAGCAGATGAACAATAGGGGAAGGGGAAAAAAGAGAGGGAGGCAACTTGTTAGAGACCATTAACTATAGAGAGCAAACTGAGGGTTGATGGAAAGGAGGTGGGTGGGGAAATAGGCTAAATGGTTGATGACTATTAAGGAGGGCACTTGTTGTGTTGAGCAATGGGTGTTATACGTAAGCGATGAATGACTAAATTCTACTTCTGAATCCCATACCACA
>NW_027530366.1:1173926-1183742 GCF_008692635.1 Crocuta crocuta
TGTGTGTGTGTGTGTGTGTGTGTGTGTGTATCCTAAAATTTTTGATTTTATGCTGTTTTCAGTGATGGGTCAGTACAATTTTCTGTATAATTTTGAAAAGTTGAGATCAAGCTAATTGGCATACAATAAGAGACTTAAATAACCCATGGTACAAAGATAGGATGAAATATTCTATAGCTGTGGTTGGCAGAATTTTAAGATGACCTCCAAGTTTCCAGCCCATGGTTTACTCACCATGCATAACCCCCTTCCCTAAAGTATAGTCAAGGCTCCGTTGACTAGATTATGTTATGTGTTGAAGGTGACAAGAGAGTCAATTTCATGATTATATAGTAGTAGGCTGGGTAGAGACTCCCTTGTATGTTTTGAAGAAGTAAGCTGGCTTGTGAGAGGGCCATGTTCTAGTACCTGGGAGTGGTCTCTAAGAGCCAAGAGCAACTTTTGACAGATAGCTAACAAGAAAACAACCATAAGGAACTGAATTTTGCCACAAACCTGAATGATCTGACAAGTGGACCCTGAGCATTAGAAGAGAGCACAGCCCTGGCTGACACCTTGATTTCATCCTGGTCAGACCCTGAGGAGATGACCTAGCTAACTCATGCCTGGAATTCTGGACCATAGACAAAATGAGATAATAAATTTGTGTTTTAAACCAATAATTTTGTGTGATTTGTTATTCATCAATAGAAAACTGATACAATAGACATTTGAAAAAATGTTTATGAAAATTTATTCAATGATTTTTGAAAAGACAACATTAAAAATAAAGATATAAAATTTTATACACAGTATGCTCTTAGGCATGTCAAGGAAAATATATAGACAAGAGGCTGAAAAGAAGTATTCTAGCATATCAGAAGTGGCTCCTTCTGGGATTTTGGGTGATTTCTTCTTTTGCTCTTTTTACATGTTTCTATATACATTTAATAGAATGAGAGTATATTTATCTACTAACCAGAAATAATTAAGTATAACCCTATGAAAAGTAAGAAAAATATAGGTATTAAGAATATACAAATTATTGGGGTGCCTGGGTGGCTCAGTCGGTTGACGGTCCGACTTCGGCTCAGGTCATGATCTTGCGGTTCGTGGGTTCGAGCCCCGCGTCGGGCTCTGTGCTGACAGCCAGCTCAGAGCCTGGAGACTGTTTCGGATTCTGTGTCTCCCTCTCTCTCTGACCCTCCCCTGCTCTTGTTCTCCTCTCTCTCTCTCTCTCTCTCAGAAAAAAAAAAAAGAGTATACAAATTATTGAAGAAAAATGGGCTTTTCTTCTTTTAAAAACATATTTTTATTTTTAAGTAATGTCTACATTCAATGTGGGGCTGAAACTTACAACCCCAAGGTCAGGAGTCGCATGCTCCACTTACTGCACCAGCCAGGTGCCTCAAAAAAAAAAGTGCATTTCAAAAAAAAAGTCCATTTCTTAAAAATATTTGTCACATAATTTTACTTGTATGAATATAAACTCATGGCTCAAAAACGTATTTCCTATCTCCATCAACTAAAATGACCTAGAAGTAATGATACTTCAGTATCAACGTGCTTAGCCAGCAATCAGATCTTGGTTTCTAAATACTATTCACTACTAAAAGAAAACAAAAGCTCTTTACAGAAATAGCTGATTCCAGGCCTGGAGCAGGGAAAGTACAAAGTCACTTTGGGACATCCTGTTGTGCCAGAAAGCAACAAAGTACTCAAAGAGTAATGGGCTCATANNNAAACAAAGAATGATTATAATTGTTTTAACACATTGATTTTTTAAAAATCCATGAATCCATTGCAATATCTCTATCATTGGTATATCTCTCATCTATCTAGCTACCTATCATCACCTATTGACATCTGTATCTATATAAAAGAATAGCAGAGAAAAGAAAAGGCTCTTCTTCATAGGAGAATGTCAAAGTATGATAGAATTAGAGATATTATTTTATAACATTTGATATAATAATTGCTGATGGAGTTAGGCAGCGATTACCAGTGTATTTTAAAACCATCAGATAAAAGGTTGTTGGGGGAAAAAACATATTCACATAGTGCTGAAGAATCACTCCACAGTTTAATTAGTAATTGCAAAATGAAAACTGTAACTTAATGATAGATATCTGGCGGTAACCACCTGAACCTAAAAGCCAAGTAATTAATCATGGGATGACCTGACATTGTATGTCTCTGTTATGGACTGTTTGTGTCCCTCTCCATTTCCAAATTCATATGTTGAAATCCTGACCTCCAATGTGATAGTATGAGAAGTGGGGCTTTTATATATATCATAGAATAAGGCAAATAAGTATGCTAATGTTACTAGGAACTGAAATTTTCACTGTAAAGTAGTCAGAAAGGTATGTTAATGGAAACTCCCCAGGCATTCTTGAGATTTACAGTTTTCCAGATTTACAAGAATCACCTGCTTTGGGGCTGGTTCAATATTCACAAATCAATCAATGTGATACATCACATTAACAAAAGAAAAGATAAAAACCATATGATCCTGTCGATGGATGCAGAAAAAGCATTTGACAGAATACAGCATCCCTTCTTAATAAAGACCCTCAAAAAGTCGGGATAGAAGGAAGTAACTTAAACATCATAAAGGCGATCTATGAGAAGCCCTCAGCTAACATCATTCTCAACGGGGTAAAACTGAACGCTTTCCCCCTGAGATCAGGAACACGACAGGGATGTCCACTCTCACCACTGTTGTTTAACATAGTGCTGGAAGTCCTGCATCAGCCATCAGACAACAAAAGGAAATCAAAGGCATCAGAATTGGCAGAGATGAAGTCAAACTTTCACTTTTCACAGGTGACATGATACTCTATATAGAAAATCCGACAGACTCCACCAGAAGCCTACTAGAACTGATCCATGAATTCAGGAAAGTTGCAGGGTACTAAATCAAAGTGCAGAAATCGGTTGCATTTNATCAAAACCACACTGAGATACCACCTCACGCCGGTCAGAGTGGCTAAAAGGAACAAATTAGGAAACTCTAGCTGCTGGTGAGGATGCGGAGAAATGGGCACCCTCCTACACTGCTGGTGGGAATGTAAACTGGGGCAGCCCCTCTGGAAAACAGTGTGGAGGTTCCTCAAAACATTAACAATAGAACTCCCCTATGACCCAGCAATAGCGCTGCTAGGANGATGGGCATGGAGGAGGGCATTTGTTGGGATGAGCAATGGGTGCTATATGGAAACAAACTTGACAATAAAGTATTAAAAAAGTAAATAAAAGAGGCCTGCTTAAAAAAGACAGAATCACCTGCTTTGTTGCTGCATAGTGAGAACTCTGGTAGCAGCTTCCATGACCTTTGTCCCTCTAGCCTTTCTAACAGATGTGTAAATCTCTGTTTCCTTGTGTTAAAATCTTCATACTTGGTATATGTAGAGTGACTTCTGTTTTCTTAACCAAATTCTGGTTAATATAAGGAAGTTATTTTAGTTATGATTTGTCCATACCCTAACATAGAGCCCTTTACAGCTTTTTGTGGGTTAGGTCTTCCTTTAAGAGTCCTTAACTTAGTGGACCCTGAGCCTTCATTTCTCTGCACTTTGCCTCTTGAGGCTGTGAAACTGATGCTCAGAGTGTACAGCATAGTATCAGCAAGTGCTCTTAGGGCTCAAGTGGTTTTGGTGTTCTCATATTCAGCTTACTTCTCTGAGATCAAACTTTCTCCTGAAAATATGACCTTACATTTCTCACACTATCCTATAGTCATGTGAATATTTTTAAGAGAGTGTTTTTGTATATTATCCAGGATTTTTTCTTGTTTTTGGCAGGATGGCTCTTTGAATAACCTAGCTTGTAATCAATGGAATGAAAGTCCCCAGAGCTTTTGAGCCTAATCAGAAGAGACCCTTATGGGGATATGCTAATGGAAAGAATTTTGGATACTCTGGTAAACCAATGGAGGGGATAAGGCAAATTGCCTTTTCAGAGTCTGTCTACTTAAACCATTTATGCAGCTCTCTAAACCATGTTGCTTGCCCTCTTTATTATGGCTTTACAAATCCAGTAAGGTTTCACTTCTTTGTAATTACAAACTATAACAATAATAGATGTAAAGCCACATTTGTTTTTATTTTTATTTTTTAAATGGTTTTATTTATTTCTGAGAGAGAGAGAGAGAGAGACAGACAGACAGACAGACAGACAGCGTGAGCAGGGGAGGGTCAGAGAGAGAGGGAGATACAGAATATGAAACATGCTCCAGGCTCTAAGCTAGCTTTCAGCACAGAGACTGATGCGGGGCTTGAACCCACAAACCATGAGATCATGACCTGAGCTGAAGTCGGACGCTTAACCGACTGAGCCACCCAGGTGCCCTGCCACATTTGTTTTTAAAGTCATGTCTGCTTTTGGGTCATAGTTTCCTTTGGAAATCTGATGAAATCATATACACACAAAACTGAACATACAATTTTGGGGGGTTCATAGAACCCCTGAAGCCCATCAACGGATCCCAGGTTAAAAAGCTGTCATGTAGAAAGTAGCTAAGTCACTCAACTCTAGAAACCAGCAATCCTGCTGAAAGAGAACTAAAATAGGCTAATGTGTTAGGCCACTTGGGGCATTGTGTAGCTCAGCAATGCTCATGCTTCTGTACTTTTGGATTGAGCAAAGTTGCTTTCTCCCAGCTGCATCAACAATTGAGAAACAGTAAGTAAATTGATGTGGCACTGCCTAAAAGAACTGTTTTCTGTTGAATTTACTTTCTTGGATATTGAAGATGAGAAGAACAGAGTGTGAAATTGAGCTTATTCACATGAGCGGTTCCTGAAATTCCAAGCAGGTTGGAAGTTAATTCTTCAGCTGGAGAATTCTCTGTGTGCATCCTTCCTACTCTTTTAACAAGGGAATGAGTTGAAATTCAGAAATTTTACTTCTGAATAAAATGAATGAAGACTCCCTTTTAAATTTTCTCTCTTCTGCATCTTGGATCCCTATATTTTATAAACTTTGAAAAGTAAGGCCTCCAAATCCAACCTGCTGTTCCTTCCTCTAATATTGTATCAGAAATAATTCAGGGAAAACAATGAGATTTATTGCCAAGGATCCACGTTAGTCTCTTCAAAAGATAATGCAGGTGAGGATTGAAAAAATGGGATGAGATGGTCCTTCTAGGCTGAAGGAATACTGTTTTTAAAATCATTTTTTCATTGATTTAAATCCCACCATTTAGCCTTTTCACACAAAATATGCTTATTGTAGAAAAAATTAGAAAATACTGATAAATAAGCAGAAATAGGAGGATACATGTTGTTAATAGAAACTGCCATTTATAGAGCACTTACTATATCCTTATACACTGTCTCATTTAATCCTCAAAACAATCTGATGACTTAAGTACTGATATTATTCCCATTTTATATATGTAGAACCTGGGGTCCAAAGTCACTCAGTTAAGAGGTGGTGGAGTTGAGATGTGAACACAGGCAGTCTGAGTGTAGAGCCCAATTGCCTCACTACTGTGTTTTTATATTTCTACCCCAAGTGCTGCTCCTTAGAGAAGCAACCCAATACAGAGAAATTGGAGTCAAAGACCTTGACTTTAGCTCTGGCTCTGCGATTAATTATTCATTAGAACCTGGGCACTTTGTTTAATCTCTTCCTGCCACAATTTGAATGCTTCTCAATTGCCATTAAGATAAAAATAAAATTTCCTTTGTACTGCATTTAAGGCCCTTGTTCAATTATGGTTTGTTCACTGTTTCTGAATATCAGATCCACTTCAACTTTCTGTCTTTACTAACTCTTTGGACTGAATTTGCTTATATCCTGATTCATCCTTAACCAAGCTATACCCTTCAACCATATCTGAGCTTTGATTAGGGTCATTAATTAATCATAAAAATTATTGAGTGCCCACTAGGTTCTAGGTACTGGGCTAAGTACTATGAATATGATGGTAAATAAGACAACTAACATCCCAGGCCTCAAAGACTTTATAGTCTGGAGCAAGAAATAAAGGCTAAATACATTTTAAAAACCAATGAGGACTGCAAATTATAATTAAGTTCCATGAAAGAAAATGACAGAAGAGCTTATTTAGATAAAGTGGTCAGGAAAGATCTTTCTGAGAAGATATTTAAGCAGAGATATAGGACGAATGATAAGGGGCCAACTTTGTGTTTGCTGTATTCTCTGAGGTAGGAACCAGATTGTTTCTGTACGATGGAACAGAATGAAGGTCAGTGTACTAAAGCAGAGTGAGCAAGGGTAAGAATGGAACAAAATGAGGCTGAAGAATTAGGTAGGGACCATTTCATGCAAGGTCTTGTAGGAGAAGGCCAGTACTTTTAATTTTTGTTTTATTGATGAAGCCAAAAATCATTAAAAGCTTTTAAATAGAGGAATGATATGATCTCCTTTGATTTTCATAAGAATTTCATCAGCTGATCATGTAGAAGATGGTTTTAGAAGAGCTAGAGTGGAAGTTAAAAAATATCTTACCAAAACTGACTCAAGAAGGAACAGAAAACCTGAATTTTTAAATAAGCGTTAAACATATTGAATCTGTCATTAAAAATCTTCCTGTGAAGAAAAACCCCAAGTCAAGATGGCTTTATCAGTGAGTTTTACTGAATATTCAAAAATGAAATAATACCAAATTTGCACAAACATATCCAGAGATTAGGAAAAGAGGACACTTTCTAATTCATTTTATGAAACTAGCTTAATCTTGATAACAAAACCCAAGAACTTTGAAATAATTACAAATGGTCCCTGACTTATGATGGCTTAGCTTATTATTTTTCTACTTTACAGTAGTGTAAAACTGATACAAATTCAGTAGAAATCATACTTTTAATTTTGAATTATGATCTTTCCCCTGTGGTGTGATACTCTCTTGTGATGTTGGGCAGCAGCACTGAGCTACAGCTACCAGTCAACCACAATGATCACAAGGGTAAATAACTCATACACTTAACAACCATTCTGTACCCACACATACATTCTTTTTTTCACTTCCAGTAAAGTATCCAATAAATTACAGGAGGTACTCAACACTATTATAAAATAATCACTGTGTTACACGATTTGGCCAACTGTAGGCTCATGTAAATGTTCTGAGCATATTTAAAGTAAGCTAGGATAAGCTATGATATTCTGTAGGTTAGGTGCATTAAATGAATTTTTGACTTACAATATTTTCAACTCACACTGGGTTTATTGGGATATAATGCCACTGTAAGTCAAGGAAGATCTGTATAGGCCAATCTCCTTCGTGAACATTGATGTCACGTTGACAAATCCAAGGGAAAAAAAATCAGATGTAATTTCAATATATGAAAGATAACAATTCTTCCCCAAGTCGATTATAGTTTTAGTATAATTAAGACTTTTTATAAAACTTATCAACTAAGGTGTTATTTTCATGGGGAGAAAAAAATAACCCAGAACAGAGTCCAGAAATATACACAGAGACACATACATAAATTGANAAAAATTGGGTCTCCATAGAAAAAAAAACTGATCCTACCACACACTGTATATAAAAATAAACTCTAAGAAGAAAAAAGACCTAAATGAGAAAGGAAAAATATTTATAAGTTAACAAAGGAAGATACTTCATAACCTCAGAGTAAAGGAAATTTAAAAAAACAAGACAAAAAGTAATAAGCACCAAGGAAAATATTAAGAAAATTAAGAATTTTTCATCAAGAGACATCATAAAAGACTAGTTAGAACGCTGGCTCCAAAAGTTAAGAAGATTTTGGTACATTTATAAATCAATAAAAAAGCCCTCGTATCCAGAATATATAAAGAACTCTCAAAATTCAGAAAGAAAAAGACAGATAACCTAATAAAAAATAAAAAAGAGACTTAAACAGACACTTGATAAAAGAAGATATTCAAATAGCCAATAAACATGACAAAGTGCTAAACTTGATTAATAATCAGGAAAAGTAAACTAAAACCATAATGAAAAACCACTAAATACCCATTTAACTGGCAAAAAACTTTAAAGTCTGTTTTAAAGATTAATCTTGCTCCGTGAAAAGATAGACAAATCAATTTCCCAAAAGGCAACTCTAAAGCTGGACAAAATGACAATAACAATCATTTCTGCATTATGGAAATTAACCAAAGGCATACAACTTTCTGAGCATTTATACTTGACAAACTGCTGAGCTTTGGGTAACAACAGGGGGTGTCTGTGGCATTCTGGCCTAGGGATGCACCTATCCCACATCAGCTCCACTGGTGTGGAGATTCTTCTCTGCCAAGGATGAGGTGCAGAGCTCACTTTATTTTGAAAAGAGAGCAATGCCCATGTTTAGCATTACTGTCAGTGTAATTGACTTCTAGGAGATTGGCCAATGGGAGAAGGCCAACAGCTTGGCTCTACTAGCTTGAGGTTGTAGTTGTAGCTGTGGCTAACAACCTTTTCCTAGCTGAGGCTGCTCACATTTGCAGCAAAGACCTCAATGGGCCCTACACTAGTCACACTGTATTAGCCAACTGAGGCTATACGCATGCTTACAGGAGATTCAAAATGGCCTGGCAGAAAATAAAACTATGGACAGATCTGAAAACAGTCTGAACTTTGAGTACAATCTCCTACCAAGGCACAGATCCACAGATGATACTGGCTTGGGTGTTTGAGCAGTACCTCTGATAACTAAGCTATACAGATAAAGAGGAGGGCACTTGTAGGGATGAGCATTGGGTGTGATGGGAACCAACTTGACAAAGTATAAAATAANAATGGGAGTAGAGAGATACAGGAGCAGAAAATGAGTAGAAAGGGGAAGGGACAAAAAATATTTGAATAAATAATGGCCCAAACCTTCCCAGAATTGAAAAAAAATATTAATACACATATCCAAGAACCAAAAATATATCCCGAGTATGAAAAATACAAAGAGATTCACATAAAGACACATTGTAGTCCAACTTTTTTCCCCACTTTTAAAAAGAAGTACATATGAAAAAGTGCATATCTTCATTATTCACCAGAGAAATGGAAATTAAAAATCAAATACAATGGTTAAATTGAAAATGGTGGGCAACATGAAGTACTGGAGGCAAGATGAAGCAACCACAACTCTCAGCCATATAGTCAAACTGTTAAAAGACAAGGACAAAGAGGAAACTGTGAAGGCAGCAAGATAATAATAAAATCATTATGTAAAGGGAAGCATCAATACCACTATTGCCTTCGTCATTAGAAGAAATGGAGGCCAGAAGTCAGTTGGATAGTATGTCCANGCATGGTTGGGGGAGGGGCAGAGAGCAGGAGAGAGACAATCCAAAGCAGGATCCATACCGTCAGCCCAAAGCCTGACATGGTGCTCAGTCCCACGAACCGTGAGAGATCATGACCTGAGCCAAAACCAAGAGTTGGAAGGTCAACTGACTGAGCGACCCAGGCACCCCAAAAAGAAAATCTATTTAATAAGAATTTTATTTATTATAAAAATATCATTTGAAAACAAAGGCGGAATAAAGACATTTACAGATAAACAAACACTAAGATAACTTTTTGTTATTTAAAAAAATGTTTAATGTTTATTTATTTTTGAGAGGCAAAGAGAGACAGAGCATGACTGGGGGAAGGGCAGAGAGAGAGGGAGACACAGAATCCAAAGCAGGCTCTAGGCTCTGAGCTGTCAGCACAGAGCCCATTGCAGGGCTTGAACCCACAAACTGTGAGATCATGACCTGAGCCATAGTAGGAGACTTAACCAACTGAGCAACCCAGGCACCCCTAAGGTAATTTTTTGTTAGCACACCAGCCTTACAAGAAGTTCTTAAAGTTAAAAAAAGAAATCCTTAAATATTTAAGGACTTAAGAAGATCATT
>NW_027530366.1:1183841-1187533 GCF_008692635.1 Crocuta crocuta
AAGACACATAAGATCACATAAAGCAGTAATTATAATATTGTATTACTGGGCTTAAAATATGCAGAAATGTAATACATACAGCAATAAGAACACAAAGGTGAAAGGAGTCAACTGATTTATACTGGAAAAAAGTTTCTCTACTTTACCTGAATTTAGTAATTATTTGAAACAGTTCATGATAAACTAGTAGACTGTGATAAATATTGTAATCCTTGAGCACCCACTAACAAAACAACAAAACATAGAGTACAAAATTTGACAGAGTAGTTAAAATGGTACATTAAAAATGCTTATTTGGGGCGCCTGGGTGGCTTAGTCGGTTAAGCGTCCGACTTTCGCTTAGGTCATGATCTCGCGGTTGTGGGTTCGAGCCCCGCGTCGGGCTCTGTGCTGACTGCCAGCTCAGAGCCTGGAGCCTCTTTCGGTCTGTGACTCCCTCTCTCTCTGACCCTCCCCTGCTCACGCTGTCTCTCTCTCTCCTAGAAATAAATAAAACATAAAAAAAAAATAAATTAAAAAAAAATGCTTATTTGGGGGAGCCTGGGTGGCTCAGTTGGTTAAGCGTCTGACTTCGGCTCAGGTCACAATCTCATGGTTCGTGGGTTCTAGCCCCATGTCGAGCTCTGTGCTGGCAGCTAGGTCAGAGCCTGGAGTCTGCTTGGATTCTGTGTCTCCTCTCTCTCTGATCCTCCCCTGCTCATGTTCTCTCTCTCTCTCATAAATAGATGAAAAACATTAAAAAAATAAAAATGCTTATTTGACCCAAAAGAAGTCAGTTCAAAAGAAGTCAGTCAATGAAGAACAGTAAAGACAGGAGTCATATGAAATGGAACCACAAATGTATGGCCAACTAATCTTCAACTAATTGGAAAGAATATCCAATGAAGAAAAGACAGTCACTTCAGCAAATGGTGCTGGGAAAACTGGAGACCAACATGCAGAAGAATGAGCCTGAACCACTTTCTTACACCATACACAAAAATAATTCAAAATTGATGAAAGACCCAAATGTGAGAATGGAAAGCATCAAAGTCCTACAGAACACAGGCAGCAGCCTCTTTTACCTTGGCTGTAGCAATTTCTTACTACACATGTCTCTGGGACAAGGGAAACAAGAGCAAAAATGAACTATTGGGACCTCATCAAGATTAAAAGCTTTTGCACAGTGAAGGAAACAATCAACAAAACTAAAAGGCAACCTTTGAAATAGAAGAAGATATTTGCAAATGACATATCAGATAAAGGGTTAATCTCCAAAATTTATAAAGAATTTATCAAACTCAACATCCCAAAAAACCAAATAATTCAACGAAGAAATGGGCAAAAGACATGAACAGACACTTTTTTAAAGACTTCCAGATGGCTAGCAGACACATGAAAATATGCTCAACATCACTCATCATCAGAGAAATACAAATCAAAATGACAATGGGATACCACTTCACACCTGTCAAAAAGGCTAAAATTAACAACTCAGGTAACAACAGATGTTGGCAAGGATGAGGAGAAAGGGAGANCCACTCTGGAAAATAGTATGGAGTTTGGTCAAAAAATTAAAAATAGAACTACCCTATCACTCAGCAATTGCATTACTAGGTATTTATCCAAAGTATACAAAAATGCTGATTTGAAGGGGCATGTGTACCCCAATGTTTATAACAGGGCTATCAACAACAACCAAAGTATGGAAAGAGCCCAAATGTCCATCGACTGATGAATGGATAAAGAACAAGCGATATGTATATATACAATTGAATATTACTCAGCAATTAAAAAGAATGAAATTTTGCCATTTGTAACATTGACAGAACTAGAGTGTATTATGATAAGCATAATAAGTCAGTCAGAGAAAGGTAAATCTCATATGATATCATTCATGTGTGGAATTAAAGAAACAAAATGGGCCCCTGGGTGCTTCAGTTGGTTGAGCATCCGACTTTGGCCCAGGTCATGATCTCACAGTGGGTTCGAGCCCTGCATCAGGCTCTGTGCTGACAGTTCAGAACCTGAAGCCTGCCTCACATTCTGTGTCTCTCTCTCTGTGTGTCCCTCTCCTGCTTGTGCTCTGTCTCTGTCTCTTGACAATAAATAAATGTTTAAAAAAAAAGAAACAAAACAGATGAACATAGGGGAAGGGAAGGAAAAATAAGATAAAAAAACAGAGAGGGAGGCAAACTGTAAGAGACTTAAAAACAGAGAACAAACTGAGGGTTACTGGAGGGGAGGTGGGTAAGGGTATGGGATAAATGGGTGATGGGCATTAAGGTGGACCCTTGTTTGGTGGAGGACACTTGTAAGTGGTGAATCACCAGGCTCTACTCCTGAAACCAACACTACACTGTATGTTAACTAACTTGAATTTAAATAAATAAAAATTTAAAAACAAGAAAATGAACTGAGAATGGCAAATACAATTAAACTATAACAAGAATTAAATTAAATATGAATAGTCTAAATACCCTAAACAAAACAGAGAGATAGACTGGATTTAAAAAAAGATCCAACTATATGCTGCTTACAAGAGGCATACTTCAGATTCAAATACATAAACTGGTTGAAAGTAAAAGATTAATATCAAACAAAATAGAGTTTAAGAAATATTATTAGACCATGGGGGAGAAGACAGAGAAAAACAGTGGGGGAGAGGGAGGGAGGCACACCATGAGAGACTCTTGAATGCCGAGAACAAACCAAGGGCTNCTCAATAATTGGTCAAACATCTAGACAGAAAATTAGCATGATATAGAAGACTTGAGCATTATCAACCAACTCCACTCGACAACTACACTCAACAATTTCAGAATATATATTTTTATCAAGTACACATGGAATATTCTTCCAAATAGAACACACAAGCCCATAAAACAAGTCTTAATAAATTGGAAAGGGTTGAAATCATACAAATTAGAAATCAACAAAAGAAGGAAATCTTGGAAATCCATATCACACTTCCAAGTAAGTAACTTATGGGCAAAAGAAGAAATAACAAAGAAAAGTGGAATGTATTTTGAATTGAATGGAAATAAAAATACAACATGCCAAAATTTATGCGAAGTTACTAAAAGCAGAGCTTCATGGGAAAATTATAGTTTTAAATGCCTAGATCAGAAAATATGTCAGATAAAAAGGAGTCAAACCAACAATCTAAACTTCTACCCTAAATATCAAAACAAAACAAAAAAGGGTAAACTAAACTTAAGGTAAGCAGAAGGAAATAAAATGATGTGATGGAAACCAGTGAAATAGAAAACAAAAATAAAAAATCAGTAAAGGCAAAAGTTGATCTTTGAAAAGATCAACAAAATTAACAAATCTTTAGCTGGACTGACTGCCAAAAAAGAAGGAAAGACAAAATACCAAGTCAGGAATGAAAGAAAAAACTTCTACTGACTCTACAGAAATTAAAATAACTATAAGGAGATGTACTAGTTTCCTAGTGTTGCTGTAACAAACTACCAAAAACTGGGTGGCTTAAAACAAAACAAATTTATTGTCTCAGAGTTCCAGAGGCTAGAAATCTGACATCAAGGTGTTGGGAGAAATACAGTTTGTCTGAAAGCTCTAGGAGAGAATTTTTCATGCCTCTTCCAGCTTCTGGTGGTTGTTACCAATTTTTTTTTTTAATAGTTTATTTTCAAGTTGGTTTCCACACAACACCCAGTGCATGGAGGAGGGCACTTGCGGGGATGAGT
>NW_027530366.1:1187573-1191488 GCF_008692635.1 Crocuta crocuta
TTTTTTTTTTTAAGTTTATTCATTTTGAAAAAGAGAGTGCAAGCAGGGGAGGAGCAGAAAAAGAAAGAGAGAAAGAATCTGAAGCAGGGCCTAGTTGCTACCATGCAGCCTGATACAGAGCTCAATCTCACAAACTGAGAGATCATGACCTGAGCCAAAATCAAGATTTGTACATTTAACTGACTGAGCCACCCAGGTGCCTGTGGTTGTTGGCAATCTTTGTCATTCCATGCATTGTGGCATGACTAAAATCTCTGTCTTCACAAGTTTTTTTATCCATTATGTGTGTTTCTACTCTGTCTTCACATGGCCTGATAAGGACACTGGTCTTTGGATTTGGGATGCAAGTGGTCATAATCCAATATGACCTCTTTTTAAACTAATGACATCTGTAAAGATCTTGTTTCCAAATCATATTCTGAGGTTCCAGATGGACATGAATTTTGGGGGGATACTATTGAATTCCATACATGTGGTATTATAAACAATTTTGTGTCAACAAATTGGACAACTTATAGGAAATGGACATATTTCTAGAAAAAGATAAAGTAATGAAGCTGATTCAGGAGGAAATAGAAAATATGAATTGACTAATAACAAAGAAAATGAAATAATGTTTAAAAATTTTCAAGAAGGAAAAGTCCATGTCCAGATGGCTTTCCTATCAAATATTTAAAGACAAAATAATAACAATCATTGACAAACACTTTCAGAAATAAAGGAAAAATGATCATTTCCCAACTTTTTCTATGGTGCCAGTATTTTCTGACATCAAAGTCAAAGCTATCCCAATGAAAGAAATGTACAAGGCAATATTATTCATGAACATAGATGCAAATACACTTAACAAAATATTAGCATGATAGAATTCTAATGTGGTCCCTCGAGATTCCTGGCCCTATGTGTACACATATCTTTTCTCAGTTATTTAATAAAAACTGATCTAGGTATTGTTGTGAGGGGATTTTGCAGATGTAACTAAGGTCCTAAATTAGTTGACTGATAGGGAAATGATTTAGGTGGTTCTGACTTACTAACATAAGCCACTTAAAAGCAGTGAGATTTCTCTGGCTGGTTTCAGAAAAGCAAGTCAGAAATTTGAGGCATGACAAGGATTTGATATGCTACTACTACTTGAAAATGGAGAGGGCAAGGATATCAGCAACCTCTAGTTGCTTGGAGAAGCCCCCAGATGTTAGTCAAAATTGAAATAAGTGCCTCAGTCCTACAATGACAAGGAACTCAATTCTACTAACAAGAATGACTTTGGAAGCACATTTTATTCCCCAGACCTTCTAAGTGAGACTCCATTTGACTGATACCTTGATTTAAGCCTGTGAAACCTTGAGCAGAGAACCCAGTCATGACATTCCAGACTTCTGACTTATAGGACGTGAGCTAATAAATAGGTGTTGTTTTAAGCTGCTAAGTTTGTGGTAATTTGTTATGCAGCAATAGAAAACTAATATAATTAACAAACCAAATTCAGTAACATATAAAAGGTTTATACACCATGACACAAATGAGATTTAGTCTAGTAATGCTAGAGTGGCTTAATATCTAAAAATCAATTAATGTAATATACCATACTAATAGAATAAAGAAAAAAGGCACATGATCATCTCAAGAGAAGCAAAAAATGAATTTGACAAAAGCTAACATCCATTCATGATACAACAAAGAAGAAATCAAAGGGAACTTCTTCAACCTAATAGAGTATCTACAAAAAAATCCATCTAGGTAATATCATACTTAACAGTGAAAACTGAATCTTTTACCATAAGTTCAAGAACAAGGCAAGAACGTCTGGTTGCACTATTTCCTTCAGCATTGTACTGGAATATTTAACTAGTGGAATAAGGCAAAAATAAATATAAATAAATAAATGAATGAATGAATAAATAAAATGCATAAAAATTGGAATGGAAGAATTAAAACCACTCTTATTCACAGACTGCATGATGTAGAAAATCCCAAGGAATTCACAAAATATATATTAGAATTAACAAATGAGTTTAGCAAGGTTGTATGATAAAAGATCAATGTACAAATGTCAATTGTATTGCTACATACTAACAATAAACCATCAGATATTGAAATAAAATAATTTCATTCACAGTAGTATCAAAAAACATTTATGAATACATTTAGCAAAAGAAGTGAAAGATCTATATAATCACAACTACAAAGTATTGTTGACAGAAATTAAAGAAAACCTAAATAAATGGAGAGATGGTTCATATTCATAGATTGGAACATGCAATGTTGTCAAGATGACCATTTTCACTAAATTGATCTATAAATCACTGCAATCCCTATCAAAATCTTAGCAGGACTCTTTTTGTAGAAACTGACAAATATGTCATGAATTTATTTGGATATGCAAATACCTAGAAAAGCCAAAACAATTTTGAAAAAGAAAGAAAATTTGAAGACTATATTACTAAACTTCAAATTTTACTATAAAGTTACAGTTAGCAAGACAGTATGGTGATGGCACAAGAATAGATTTATAGATCAAAAGAACAGAATTGAGGGTTCAGAAAGAAGCCTTGCTATAATGCTATAAATGAGATACATAATAAAATGGAGGCATCCAATGAACAGACTGAAAAGGCAGAAAGAAGAATAAGTGATTTAGAAGACACAATTATAGAAAAAGAGGAAACTGAGAAAAAGAGAGATAAACTGATCCAGGAACACGAAAGAAGAGTTCGAGAGCTAAGCGATACAATCAAATGGAACAATATCCGTATCATAGGAATTCCAGAAGAGGAAGATATAAAGAAAGGTGCTGAAGGAGTCCTGGAACAAATTATAGCAGAGAACTTCCCCAACCTGGGAAGGGAAATAGATGTTGAAATTCAAGAGGCACAGATAACTCCCCTCAGACGTAACTTGAATCGATCTTCTGCACAACATATCATAGTGAAACTGGCAAAATATAAGGAGAAAGAGAGAATTCTGAAAGCAGCTAGGGAGAAAAGGGCCCTAACATACAAAGGAAACCTATCAGAGTGGTGACAGACCTATCTACTGAAACTTGGCAGGCCAGAAAGGAATGGCAGGAAATCTTCAATGTGATGAACAGAAAAAATATGCAGCCAAGAATCCTCTATCCAGCAAGTGTGTCATTCAGAATAGAAGGAGAGATAAAAAGTCTTTCCAAATAAACAAAAATTGAAAGAATTTGTCACCACTAAACCAGCCTTGCAAATGGCAAGATTCTATCATTTTTGTGGTTGAGTAATATTCCAGTGTGTGTATTACATATTCTTTATCTATTCATCTATGGATGGACCATTGGGTTGCTTCCATAGCTTGGCTATTGTAAAAAATGCTGTGACAAACATAGGAGTGTGTATATATTTTTGAATTAGTGTTTTCATTTTCTTTGGGTAAATACCCCCTAGTGGAATTACTGGATCATAGGTTAATTTTATCTTTAGTTTTTTTGGGAACCTCCGTATATTTTCCCCGGTGGCTGCACCAATTTGCATTCCCACAAACAGTACACGAAGGGTTTTTTTTCCCCATTGCCTCACCAACACTTGTTATTTTTTATGTTTTTTATTTTTAGCAATTCAGACAGGTGTGAAGTGATATCTCGTTGTTTGGATTTGTGTTTCCCTGATGCTGAGTGATGTTGAGCACCTTTTCATGTGTCCGTTGGCCATCTCGATGTCTTCTTTGCAAAAATGTCTATTCATGTCATCTGCCCATTTTTAATTGGATTGTTTGGGTTTTTTGATGTTGACTTGTGTAAGTTCTTATAGCAGCTTTATTTTAAGTAGCCACAAACTGTAACAACCCAAATGTTCTTCAACAGATGAATATTTAAACAGATTGTAATACATCCACACTATGGATTACTACTTAGCAATGAAAAGGAATGGACTATTAATATATATATCT
>NW_027530366.1:1191493-1199528 GCF_008692635.1 Crocuta crocuta
AAAAAAAAAAAAATAAGAGCCCAGTCCAGGAATATTCCAGACCAAGATGGCAACATAGGAAGCTCCTGAATTTCCCTCCTTCCCTCTGAAAGAAATCCAAAAACTGGCTAAGTACCACTAAACATTGGGTGATTGAGAAAATATCAACATCGGAACATAGGAGAGGCTGAGATACACTCTTGCTATAAACTCCACTCCCAGCACAGAGACATAAAATTGGGAGGGAATTCCTATCTCACAGCTGCTCCCTGAGGAACAGGTTTGGACCACACATCTAGTGCCCTTACTTTTAAGACTCACTTGAAGGATGGGCTCCCAAAACACTCAGTTCTGAAAGTCAATGGGACTTTTGTTCATGAGTCCCACAGAACCTGGCAAATAAAGAAACAGTTCTTAATGGCATGCCAGCACTCACCATGGTAATCCTCCAAGGTTCAGTGCAGAGGGAGCAAGCAAAAATGCTCACCTCTCTGTCTTTCCCTGAAAAGGATTGACTATATACTTTCCAAGTTGCTGCCTGAGCTTCTAATTAGCATGCAGCTAGATGATGACTGCATCCTCCTTGGAATCTGAAAAAGCTGGTGGGCACTTCCCCCACTTTCTCCTTCTGGATGTCTACAACAATAAATCCAAGTTGCCAGTATCTCCCTGGAAGGAGATTGTATGCACATCTACTGTCATAATTTTTTATGACTGCCAACTGAGGGATGGGCCCCAAAATAATCTAGCTCTAAAAACCAATAGAATAAAAACACAGTTTGTAAACAGGTGCAGCACCACCCTCTCCTGTGTAGGGGGAACACACAAAGTTCACCTATCTCCTAGTTTCTCCCTGGAAGGGGTTTGATTAAACTGTTGCCCGAGGGTCAAGGGTCAAATCAGCTTGGCAATCTTCTAAGACTGAATCATAAAGAAATAGAAAATGTGAACAGCCCAATTACTGGTAACAAAATTGAATGGGTAAATAAAAAATCTCTTAAAAACAAAAGTCCAGGACCAGAAGGCTTCACAGGTAAATTCTACCAAACATTTAAAGAAGAGTTAATATCTATTCTTCTAAAGCTTTTGCAAAACAAATCGAGTAAAGAAAACTTACAAATTCATTCTATGAGGCCCATATTACCCTGATACCAAAGCCAAACAAGGACACAAGACAAGAAAATTAGAGGCTGATGAACAGATGATGTTCATCATCCCTGATGAACAGAGATGCAAAAATTCTCAACATTAGCAAACTGAATGAAACAATACACTAAAAGGATTATACACCATGATCAAGTGGGATTTAGTCATCAGATGCAAGGATGGCTTAACATATTTAATGGGCCAGTGTTGTGCTATGTAAAGTATACTTCAGTAAAGTTGGTAAAAACCTTTAAAATGGTAGAAATAAATATCAAAAACTAAATACCCAAAAGGGCAAATCTCATGCACTGCCAATAAGAATGTAAATTTGTACAAATATTTTGGAAATAGTTTGTCACTGTCTGATGGAACATTTTCATACCTAATGACCCAGTAGTTAAAGCACAAGGTGTGTACCTAGGGTATCTTATGCTTATGGATGCAGTGTTTGTAATAACCCAAAACTATAAGACAAGGAAATGTCCATCAAGAGTAGAAGGAACAGAGAGGCAAGATGGCGGAGAAGTAGGGAGCTCCGTACCTGCACTCACGCCCAGGCATCACACGGAAAAGATCTGAAGCCATAGGAAACCGTACCACACCCAAGAGATTGGGAGAGAAAGGACGCAGACTCCACTGAGAAAGACTTCTAATGTGAGTGCGAACTGGGGAAGTAAAAATCGGGCCTGGATTGGAGACTGGAGAGANAAGGAACAAATCAATTGTGGTATTTTTATACAGTGTAATACAATATAGCAATGGAAGTAAACACACCATGTTTACACACACCAACATATACTAATCTCACTAATATGTTGGTTGAGTAAAACAAGTAAGTAACCGAAGAATATGTACTTTGATTCCATTTCTGTGAACTTTAAAAGTAGGTGAAACTAAATTATATTTTTATTTATTTTTTAAGTTATTTATTTATTTTTGAGACAGGGAGAGCAGGTAAGGGGCAGAGAGAGGGAGAAAGAGAATCCCAAGCAGACTCTGCACTGTCAGAGCAGAGCCTGATGTGGGGCTCAATCTCACGAACTGTGAGATCATAACCTGAGCAAAAATCAAGAGTTGGACACAGAACTGAGTTGAGTTGGACACAGAGTTGAGCCACTCAGGCGCCCCAAACTAAATTATATTTTAAATTGTGCTTACACAGGTAGTAAAGCTATGAAGAAAAGCAAGGACTTTATTATTCAAAATCTGGATACTGATTACCTTTGGGGAGACAGGAATAATATAATTAGGGGAAGAATAAGGTGGGAGTACTTCTAAAATACTAGTAATGCTTATATGGGTGTTTTTTATTTAATTTACATCCAAGTTAGTTAGCATATAGTGTAATGATTTCAGGAGTTGAATCCAGTGATTCATCTCCTATGTATTACACCCAGTGCTCATCCCCACAAGTGTCCTTCTTAATGCCCCTTGCCCATTTAGGCCACCCCTGCACCCATAGCCCCTCCAGCAATCCTCAGTTTGTTCTCTGTATTTAAGTCTCTTAGGTTTTGTCCCCCTACTTGGTTTTATATTATTTTTGCTTCCTTTCCATTATGTTAATCACTTTTGTAGTAAAGTCATATTATATTTGTCTTTCCCTGACTAATTTCACTTAACATAATATCTTCTAGTTCCATCCATGTAGTTGCAAATGGCAAGATTTGATTCTTTTTGATTGGTGAGTAATACACACACACACACACACACACATACACACATATATCTACACACACAGATAGATAGATGATTAGATAGATAGATAGATAGATAGATAGATGATAGATAGATAGATAGATAGATAGATAGATAGATAGATAGATAGATACACATATATCTCCCACTTCTTCTTTATCCATTCATCAGTCGATGGACATTTGGGCTCTTTCCATTCTTTGGCTATTGTCGATAGTGCTGCTATAATCATTGGGGTGCATGTGCCCCTTTGAAACAACACACACGTATCCTTTGGATAAATACCTAGTGGTGCAATTGCTGAGTGGTAGGATAGTTTTACGTTCAATTTTTTAAGGAACCTCCAAACTGTTTTCCACAGTGGCTGCACCAGTTTGCAGTCTCACCAATAGTGCAAAACAGTTCCCCTTACTCCTCATCCTTGCCAACATCTGTTGTTGTCTGAATTATTAATTTTAACCAATCTGACAGGTGTATGGTTGTATCTCATTGTGATTTTGATTTGTATTTCCCTGAAGATGAGTGATGCTGAGCATTTTTTCATGTGTCTGTTAGTCATCTGGATGTCTTCTTTGGAGAAGTGTCTATTCACGTCTTTTGCCTATGTCTTCATTGGATTATTTGGTTTTTTTGTTTTTTGTTTTTTTTTAGATGTGGAGTTTGTTAAGTTCTTTTTTTTTTTAATAGTTTATTGTCAAATTAGTTTCCACATAACACTCAGTGCTCATCCCCACAAGTGTCCTCCTCCATGCCCATCCCCCCCTCCCCCCACATCCATCAGTCCTCAGTTTTTGTCAGCATTCAAAAGTCTCTCATGGTTTGCTTCTCTCCCTTTCCCCCACCATTTCCGCCCTTCTTCTCCCCCTTGTTCCTCCGTCAAGTTCCTCCTAATCCTCCTATACGTGCAAACATATGATATTTGTCCTTCTCTGCCTTGTTAAATTCTTTATAGATTTTGGAGACTAACGCTTTATCTGATATGTTATTTGCAAACATCTTCTCCAATTACATTGGTTGCCTTTTAGTTTTGCTGATTGTTTATTTCAACATGCAGAAGCTTTTTAACTTTATGAGGTCCCAATAGTTCATTTTTACTTTTGTTTCTCTTGCCTCTGGCGACATGTTGAGAAAGAAGTTGCTGCAGCTCAAGTCAAAGAGGTTTTGCCTTCTTTCTACTCTAGGATTTTGATGGCTTCTTGTCTTATGTTTATTTTTTTTAACTTTTTAAAAATGTTTTGTTTATTTCTGAGAGACAGCGTGAATAGAGGAGGGTCAGAAAGAGAGGNTCATGACCTGAGACAAAGTTGGACATTTAACCAACTGAGCCACCCAGGTGCCCCTTGTCTTATGTTTAGATCTTTCATCCATTTTTAGTTTAGTTTTGTGTATGCTGTAAGAAAGTGGTTCAGGTCCATTCTTCTGCATGTTACTGTCCAGTTTTCCCAACACCATTTCATGAAAGACTGTCTTTATTCCATTGTATTTTCTTTCTTGCTTTGTCAAAGATTAGTTGGCCATCCATTTCTGGGTCCATTTCCAGATTCTCTGTTATGTTCCATTGATTTATGTGTCTGTTTTTGTGCCAGTACCATACTGTCTTGATTATTACAGCTTTATAATACAGCTTGAAGTTTAGAATTGTGACGCCTCCAGCTTTGGGTTTCTTTTTCAGGATTGTTTTGGCTATTTGGGGTCTTTTTTGGTTCCATACAAATTTTAGGATTGTTTGTTCTAGCTTTGTGAAGAATGCTGATGTAATTTTGATAGGGATTGCATCAAATACGTATATTTCTTTGGGTAGTATCGACATTTTAACAATGCTTGTTCTTCCAATCCATGAGCATGGACTATTTTTCCTTTTTTACTGTGTCTTCTTCAATTTCTTTCATAAACTTTCTATAGTTTTAGGTGTATAGGTTTTTCACCTCTTTGGTTAGGTTTGTTCCTAGGTATTTTATGGATTTTGGTGTAACTGGAAATAGGATTGATTCCTTGATTTCTCTTTCTGCTCCTTCATTATTGGTGTATAGAAATACAATCGATTTCTGTGCATTGATTTTATACCCTGCGACTTTGCTGAACTCCAGGATCAGTTCTATCAGTTTTTTGGTGGAATCTTTTTGGATTTTCCACATAGAGTATCATGTCATCTGCAAAGAGTGAAAGTTTTACTTCCTCCTTGATGATTTGGATGCCTTTTATTTCGTTGTGTTGTCTGATTGCCGAGGCTAGGTCTGCCAAGACTATGCTGAATAACAATGGTGAGAGTGAACATCCTTGTCGTGTTCCTGACCTTAAGGGGAAAGATCTGTTTTTCCCCATTGAGGCTGATATTAGTGGTGGGTCTTTCATATATGGCTTTTATGATCTTGAGGTATGATCCTTCTATCCCTACTTTCTTGAGGGTTTTTATCAATAAAGGATGCTGTATTTTGTCAATGCATTCTCTGCATCTACTAAGAGGATCATGTGGTTGTTAGTCTTTCTTTTATTAATGTGATGTATCACTTTGATTGATTTGTGGATATTGAACCAGCCCTGCATCCCAAGTATAAATCCCGCTTGATCATTGTGAATAATTCTTCTAATGTATTGTTAGATCCGGTGGGCTAGTATGTTGTTGAGAATTTTTACATGTATGTTCATCAGGGAAATTGTTCTGTAATTCTTTTAGTGGGATCTTTCTCTGGTTTTTCAATCAAGGTAATGCTGGCCTTACAGAATGAATTTGGAAGTTTTCCTTCCATTTCTATTTTTTGGAATGGCTTCAAAAGAATAGGTGTTAATTCTTCTTTAAATGTTTGGTAGAATGCCCCTGGAAAGCTATCTGGCCCTGGACTCTTGTTTTTTTTGGGAGATTTTTGATTACTAATTTGCTTTCTTTATTGGTTATGGGTTTGTTCAAATTTTCTGTTTCTTCCTGTTTCAGCTTTGGTAGTTTATATGTTTCTAGGAATTTGTCCATTTCTTCCAGATTGTCCAATTTATTGGCATACAATTGCTCATAATATTCTCTAATCATTGTATTTCTGCAGTGCTGGTTGTGATTTCTTCTCTTTTATTTATTATTTTATTTATTTCGGTCCTTTCCCTTTTCTTTTTGATCAATCTGGCTAGGGATTTATCAATTCTGTTTATTCTTTCAAAGAACCCGTTCCTGGTTTCATTGATCTGTTCTACTGTTTTTTTTTTTAAATTTTGATATCATTGATTTCTGCTCTAATCTATATTATTTCCTGTCTTCTGCTGGTTTTGGGCTTTATTTGATGTTATTTTTCCCACTCCTTACAGTGTAAGGTTAGACTATGTATCTGAGATCTTTCTTCCCTCTTTAGGAAAGCTGAGACCTTTCCTCTCTCCCTAGGAAGGCCTGGATTGCCATATACTTCCTTCTTATGACCGCTTTTGTTGCTTCCCAGAGATTTTGCGCTGTCGTGTTACCATTTTCATTGGCTTCCATGTACTTTTAAATTTCCTCTTTAATTTCTTGGTTAGCTCTTTCATTCTTTAGTACGATGTTCTACAAGTATTCGTGGTCTTTCTAAATTTTTTCTTGTGGTGGATTTCGAGTTTCATAGTGTTGTGGTCTGAAAATATACACGATATGATCTCAATCTTTTTTGTACTTGTTGAGGGCTGATATATATTCTGGAAAATGTTCCATGTGCACTTGAGAAGAATGTGTATTTTGCTGCTTTAGGATGAAATGTTCTGAATATATTTGTTAACTCCATCTGGTCCAGTGTATCATTCAAAGCCATTGTTTCTTTATTGATTTTCTGCTTAGGTGATCTGTCTATTGCTGTAAGTGGGGTGTTGAAGTCCCCTACTATTATGGTATTATTATCAATGAGCTTCTTTATGTTTGTGACTAATTGATTTATATATTTGGGCGTCCACATTGGGGGCATAATTGTTAGATCTTCTTGGTGGATAGACCTCTTATGATATAATGCCCTACTTCATCTCTTGTTACCTTCTTTATTTTAAAATCTAGTTTGTCTGATAAAATGTAGTTTGTCTGATATAAGTATGGCTACTTGGCAACCATTACCATGATAGATGGTTCTTCATCCTTTCACTTTCAATCTGCAAGTGTCCTCAGGTCTAAAATGAACTCTGTGCTCTCAACGACTTGCAGTCAAGCACTCCTCCTTTGTCATAGGCTTCTGTCCACTTCCCGCTTCTATACTGTCCATGTTCCAGCCACCAGCCTGCCAGGTGGCACCTCCTTCCTGAATTTTATCTCAGATGGGGCTGTGTTTTAAAACCTCTCATTTCTGAGAACCCTGCGGCTTAAACCCACTCTGACCCTCTGGAGGGAGGGTCTCACTGAGCAATGGCTGGTGCTGGCTTGCCCCAGAGGTCATTCAGTGCAGCAGCAAAGGTTCAGAGATTATGGCACATCACAACATACAGCCAGCACCAGGTTTCAACACACTCTGGCATCTTTGTTCCAATACCAACAAACATAGCTGTTCTCTGGGGTCTGCTGGGACCTTTGCCTGTGGGTAGGCCATATGGCTTCTACCAAATGCCCTCCAGGCATGGGAACTGCTTCTCCCCATGTGGCCTACAGACCCTTCAGACCTTGCTGCCTGCTCCTGGGGATTTGCCCTTCCTCCTCACCAGAGTACTATCAGGTATCGTGCTCCAGAATTTCTGACTCTGTGCTTCCCTGTTTGTAGAGTCCTAATGGTATTGAAACCCTCTCTTTTATCCCCATCGGTGGTTTGGGGAACAGTCCCTTGTGAGTGTTTCCATTCTTTCTCTTTCTCTCCAGCTACTTTTGGGGGGAGTGCTTTTCCTGTATTCTCCCAATGAGCCACACTCTCCCCTCTCTTTTTCTGTCGTCTTTCTGCAAAAACAGCTCCCTACCCTCTGCAGCTTTTCTCTCCCCCAGTTCACCTCTCTGCACCACAAACCTGCCAAGTTAGGTGGCACAGGTTATGCAGATTGTTGTGTTAATCCTCAGATCCTTATCTGGGTGTTTGTTAATGGTATTTCTTTGTAATTATTTTTAAAATAATAAATATTTATATATTCTTCTTCATGTATGATATATTCCACTATTAAAGATTTATAAAATAATTGGAAAAAAAGAACTGAAGGTACTAGTTCATAATTGGTGTAGGGTATTAGGAAAATAGAAGAATGCAGAATGATTCCCAGGCTCTTGGAGTAAAGTTGTGGCAGTGGAGATGGAGAGAGACGG
>NW_027530366.1:1200128-1202033 GCF_008692635.1 Crocuta crocuta
GTAGAAGTGTCATTCATTGAAATGAGGAATGGAATAATAAAACAAAAGAGACTGTAGAAGGGAAAAGTGGGCAAGACCATAAATAAAGTGTTATGCAGTTGAAGGCACCTGTGAGAGATCCAGGTGGTGATGGAAAGTAGGCTGTTGGCTACACAAGTCTGGTGCTTAGTGCAGAGGCCAGAATTACTTTTCACCAACATTTGCAAAAATAGCTAACATTTACCGAATGCCTACCACACACCAGGCATTTCACACATAGTATCTCTTCTAATCCTTTTTTTGACAACTCTGTGAGGTCAGTACTATTAACTTTATTTTATTAAGGAAGCTTAGGCAGGTAAAATAACTTCTTTGAAGTCACACAGCTAAGAAACAGTAGAGCTGGGATTAGAGCCCTAAGACTCTGACTCTTGAGCTGATGGTCTTTTGAAATCCTGGGCCAAAGAAGTTTAGTTGCAGAATTCTGTTGAGAGCACACATAACTGATGACACATAGCCTTAGTGGCACCCAGTGCATGGCCTGTGTTGGCATGGAAATGTTCTTCATAGTCCCTTTAGAACTTGGATACCAGTCAATCCCATTAGGTTTCTTGTCTCTGCTCTTCTTTAGCATCTCCCCCAATGCTGATCTCTCTGGTCATCCTATCTGAAATCTCATTTCTGATCATTCTCAAACCACCTTGTGCTTCCTGCACACCAACCTCACCCTGAATTCACTACCTTACTACCCGCTCTATTGACATTTTCCACAGTGCCTTCTGGAGCCCTCAAATGAGTCCTGGTTCTCTCCCAGTAGGGGAACTCTGTGACTCTTTGAGTACTTGCTGCTTATTCTTCTAACAGCACAAACTGTAGGAGTGGGGACAGGTCAGTAGTATCTTTGATTCAAGTGCCACTTCCAACTGATTTTTCCTCTGCCCTTATGTAGAAAACTTTTCACCTTTAAGGCTTGTGTCATCCAAGTCAGCATCCTCTATTACTGCTTACTTCTGTCATTTTCCACCCCCCTGAATATTTCCTTTTATTTGGTGAAACATTTGCTACCCAAATAACACAAGTGCTATAATTTTGTTTCTTTTCTTTTTAAAATTTTTTTATTTATTTAGTGTGAGAGAGAGAGAAAGAGAGAGAGAGAGAGAGAGAGAGAGAGAGAGAGAGNCCCAGGTGCCCCTTCAAGTGCTATCATATCTATCCAAACTCCTGGTCTTTCCCTTCTCCACCCTTTTTTAATTCCTCCTCCACTCTACCTGAGCCATTTACTTCCAAGACCACATTTTGGAACTTGTCATGTTTCATCTTTGATATCTAATCCTCTGATATTCCTCTGTCCACAAGTATATACTCTCCCAAGCTTCTCACTCTCCTAATCAGACCATATCCATTTGTTGATACAGTCGAAACAAGTTAGTTTTTCCTAATTATTATCTCTCTTCTAAATTCACTCTTTCCCCCTCTGTAACACAGACCCCATGGCTCATCATGTCAGACCTTGAATCTTCCTTTTATTTTTCCACCTGCTTGTTCACCATGTGAAATTCAAACTCCATTATCAATCTAAAATTCCAACTCCCTTGTTCTCCCCAGGCTGCTAAACACTACTGGAGAAAAATCACACAATTGTTAAGATTGGGAACATTGCAACTTTTTCTTTCTTTCTTTCTTTCTTTCTTTCTTTCTTTCTTTCTTTCTTTCTTTCTTTCTTTCTTCCTTCCTTCCTTCCTTCCTTCCTTCCTTCCTTCCTTCCTTCCTTCCTTCCTTCCTTCCTTTCTTTCTTTCTTTCTTTTTTGGCAAATTTATGTTTCTAACCTTAGTGGGGGCCTTTAGTGCTAAGTGCTGCTCAGCTATCATGCTCTTTGTCCTCAGTGTCCTCTCCCATTCTTCTCAGGGCCTGTTTTCAAAACTTCT
>NW_027530366.1:1202546-1212356 GCF_008692635.1 Crocuta crocuta
GTTAATGCCAATCCCTCCCACTTTGCTTTGGATACCATCAGAACCATTGCTCCATTCTTCCCACCAGCCATTCAGGAACCTTATCTAATGTATTATTGTTTCTAACTCCTGTGCATTAAATCACACCCTCTCCAGGGTACCTGAGTGGCTCAGTCAGCCAAGTGTCTGAATCTTGATTTCAGCTCAGGTTATGATCTCATGGTTCCTGGGATTGAGCCCCATGTTGGACTCTGCACTAATAGTGTGGAACCTGCTTGGGATTCTCTCTCTACCCTTCCTCTGCTCGCTCTCTTTCTCTCAAAATAAATAAATAAACTTAAAAAAATAAATCATACTCTCTCCATGGGATATTAATTTAGCAAATTCATAGATATCCAATCTGAAAAAATAGATAATGAAAACCAAAATGAAAAACTTCCTTAATTCTGGATGCCTCTAACTCTTTATTTCCCCCAATCTATATTCTTTACTTTTCATGTAAGCTTGTCAGAGAATGACCCACATTCTCTATATTCATTTCTTACATTCCACTTTCGCTTTACTCCATAACCATAGGGCTTCTTCTTTACCCACCCCTACTCCCCATTACTCCTCTGAGTTAAGATCAATAGCTCCAATACATTCCTTTTTTTCAAAACCAATGGACGAGTGTTCCCACCTGACTAAATTTATTTTGGCAGTTGTCAATGATGACTATTTCTTCCTTTTTAAAATTGAGATGTAATTGCCATGTAATATATAAGTTTAAGGTGTACAACTTGTTAATTGACACATGTGTATATTGCAAAATGATTACAACCATAGAGTAAGCTGCCATCTGTGTCATGTCACATAATTACTTTTTTTTGTGGTGTAACATTGAAGATCTACTCTCAGCAACTTTAAAGTATATAGTACACTACTATCAACTATAATCACTATGCTGTACATTAGTCCTTAAAATGTATTCATCTTATAACTGATAGTTTGTACTATTTGACAAACATATCTTTTTTCCCCACACTCCAATCCCTGGTAACTACCATTCCACTCCTTGTTTCTGTGAGTTAGGCATTTTTAGATGTCATATATAAGTGATATCATATAGTATTTGTCTTTCTCCATCCGATTTATTTTACTTAGCATAATACTTTCAAGATCCCTCCATGTTGTCACAAATGGAAAGATGTCTTTCATTCTCATGGCTGAATAATATTCTATGACATAATCTATATCATCTATGTCTATGTCTATCTCTATAGCTGCATGTACTATGTCTTCTTTATCCATTTACCTTTTGATGAGCATTTAGGTTGTTTATGTATCTTGGCCATTGTGAATAAGATCATTCTTTTCTTGAAATTATCTTTACATTTCATTTCCATGGTGGCATTCTTTCTTGGTTCTCTTCCTACCTCTCTAATTATTCCTCAGTATACTGTGCAAGCTCTTTTCCAGCCCACACTTTAAACATAGTTCTTCCTCAGGATTTCACTTATTATTTTTTATACCCCCAACTCTCTGTGAGTGAGTTTATTCAAACCTTTGGCTTCAACTACTATCTGGTAGCTGAAGATGCCTGAATCCACATCTCTAGCTTTCCCCTGAGCTGTAGACATGAATATACAGTTATATACTAGACATCTATCCCCAAACGACATGTCCAAAAGTAAACTCCTCATTTCAATCCACCACCCTAACTAAAGAATTCCTTATCTCCATGGATGACATTTTATTACAAGTTGCCCAACTCAGAAACCTATGTCTCATTCTATTGTTTTCTCCTTTAGTACTGACATCTAATGTGTAGAGAAATTCAGTAGATTCTGCTTGCTTGTCACCTCTCGCATCTGTCTGAGCCCGATATGTACCAGGTGCAGCGCCAAGCACTTTGCATATATTATCTCCTCATTTAATACTTATAAAAACTCTGTGAGATTATAATCTCCATTCTACAGATGATGAGATTGAGTCGGAGAGAGGTTGAGTCATCTCTTTAAGGTCATGCAGTCATTAAGTGGCAGAGAGAGCACTCAAAGCCAGGTACTAACTCCTTAACCTGTTCTCTTAACCACTAAAGCCGCTGCTTCATTATGCACTCTACACTAGTATGGTGTATAGCTTATGTATACGGTAGGCTCACAATATTTTTTATTCATTAGCTTGTAAAATGTGGATAATAAGTTTTGCTTTGATAAAGTGACACCTGTGGGTGTGCTCTATAAATGTGAGATTTTTTTTTTGGTAATATTTGCTTAAGGATTGTGCAAATGAGTGAATCTATATGGTGATAATGCTGACATCCTCAAGTTGACAGTCTTATACTGCTATTTCCAAGTATCATACTGGAATGGTTCCAATCTTTCCTAAGGAATATACTTTTCTTGGGACACTAAAATCTGGAGTTGAAGGATTCTCTAGAATCTAGCCTCAATGTAGACCCTCCTGCCATCTTGGTGAAAAGAGCCTAAGAATCTTCTACAACAAATTCTCACGGGCTTTTTTCCCCATTTGTAATGCTTCTATCAACAATATTCCTCTCATCTCCATTTCTCTACCTTTCTGCAAATGCAGCTCATCCTACCCGACATCAAACCACGCTAATAGCCTCTCAGTTGCTATGGGGGTTCTTTGGAATAAGTCAAGCTGTTACATTTGTCTGGGCAAGGTGTGTAGCTGACATCCAAAGGAACTATTCCCTGAGGCTGGGCACTCATCCCAACAGAAAAGGAAGAGCTGCCAAACCTGGAGGGTGTGCAGCGACATGTTTTCAAAGCTTGCTGAATTTCAAATAGAAAATCTGACCATGCATACAAAGAAAGACAATTTAATATTCTTACTACTTCTCTTCCTCCCCTAATGCCATATGCAACAGAGACACAGTAGCCCTCCCTCTTTTTTTTTTTTTTTTAATGAAAACAAAACTATTGTTTCACTCTTGATCCTCAGGTCTAGTCCCAATATGCTGTATGTTCCCTACCCAAGGCAAGTGCAAGGAAAGAATGAAAGCAAGGTACAGAGTACTTAGCAAGCACGTTTATATTCAGGAAAGTATGCAGAGATACAAGAGGGCTGTAAGTGAATCTGCTAGGGGTAGATAAGAACTGCAGGTCACCAGCACCACATGTGACCTGCTTGAGATATAAGCCACGGCTTTATGCCATAATTCTTGTTTAACAAGGCAAAAAAGCAGTGGTGGGGGTGGACAAAATGTCCTTCACAGTGAGTGTATTTTGGTCACGTCTTCTGCCCCTTTCTTTTCTCTTCATAAATCTGGCATGAAGGGCTTAGTTGACTGGAAGTTTTGTGCTTTGTTTGGCTTATGTATGCACAGTGCCTAGGCTCTGTCTCATTATGCTTCTGTTAGCAGAAATTACTGCACGTGAGGTTCTGTTATCTGGAGAAGGACGAAGGAAAAGGGAAATGTCACTGGAAATGGAAAATGCGGCTAGGTATTTGTACCTTCTCTCCACCACATTAAAACAGTACAAACATTGATGAACAATTGTTTTTACATTGCATTAAAATATTTTAAAGGATTTTTCTTGTGTATAAGAGCACAGCCTCTAGAATCAGATAATCTTTTTTATGAATATTGATGTTTCTTTCTTTTACAGTTTATTGTCAAGTTGGTTTCCATATAGCACCCAGTGCTCATCCCAACAAGTGCCCTCCTCCATGCCCATCACCCGCTTCCCCTCTCCCCACCCCTGTCAATCCTCAGTTTGTCCTCAGTATTCAAGAGTCTCTTATGGTTTGCCTCACTCCCTCTCCTCAAATATTTTCCCCCTTCCCTTCCCCCATGGTCCTCTGTTAAGTTTCTCCTGTTCCACTTAGGAGTGAAAACATATGGTATCTGTCCTTCTCTGCCTGACTTATTTCACTTAGCATAACACCCTCGAGTTCCATCCACATTGCTACAAATGGCCGGATTTCATTCTTTCTCATTGTCATGTAGTATTCCATTATATATATAAAACACATCTTCTTTTTTTAAATGCTTATTTATTTTTGAGAGACATAGACTCAGAGAATGAGCAGGAGAGGGGCAGAGAGAGAGGGAGACACAGAATCTGAAGCAGATTCCAGGCTCTGAGCTCTCAGCACAGATCCAGACATGGGGCTCAAACTCACAAACTGCGAGATGATGACCAGAACTGAAGTCGGCCGCTTAACCAACTGAGCCACCCAGGTGCCCCAAACCACATCCTCTTGATCCATTTGTCAGTTGATGGACACTTAGGCTCTTTTCACATGTTGGCTATTGTTGAAAGTGTTGCTATGAACATTGGAGCACATGTGCCCCTATGCATCAGCACTCCTGTATCCCTTGGGTAAATTCCTAGCTGTACTATTGCTGGGTCATAGGGGAGTTCTATTGTTAATTTTTTGAGGAACCTCCACTCTGTTTTTCCGAGCAGCTGCACGAGCTTACATTCCCACCAACAGTGTAGAGGGTGCCCGTTTCTCTGCATCCTCACCAGCATCTAGAGTTTCCTGATTTGTTCCTTTTAGCCACTCTGACCGGCGTGAGGTGCTATCTCAGTGTGGTTTTGATATGTATTTCCCTGATGATGAGGGATGCTGAGCATCGTTTCATGTGTCTGTTGGCCATCTGGATGTCCTCTTTGGAGAAGTGTCTGTTCATGTTTTATGCCCATTTCTTCACTGGATTANAATGATACCAGCTACGGGCTTTTCAAAAACGGCTTTTATGATGTTTAAGTAGGTTCCTTCTATCCTGACTTTCTCGAGGGTTTTTATTAAGAAAGGATGCTGTCTTTTGTCAAATGCTTTTTCTGCATCTATCAACAAGATCATATGGTTTTTATCTTTTCTTTTGTTAATGTGATGTATCACATGGATTGATTTGCAAATATTGAACCAGCCCTGTAACCCAGCGATGAATCCTACTTGATCATACTTCTTTTTATTTGCTGTTGAATTTGATTTGCTAGTGTGTTGTTGAGGATTTTTGCATCCGTATTCGTCAAGGATATTGGCCTGTAGTTCGAGAGGCAGGTAATCTTAAACTCATGTTTCAGCTTTGCCATTTACTACCTGTGTGACCGTGGGCAAGTTATCTGACCTTTCTGAGTATCATTTTCTTCATCTTTTGTAAAATGTTAGTCTGACTCCTAAATCTGTACTTCTAACCACTAACCATATTGCTTCATTATGCACTATGCAGTAGGGTACTGAATTTTATGGTTAGCATTAAATACGATACTGTATTAAAAACACCACAGTGTTTGGCATATAGTAAGGATTAAAAAATGCTTTTGTTATTGTTTCTGAGGATACTAATACCTGGACAGAATATATGGAGTGTATTAAGTAAGTGTAGGAAGAGGTGATTTGGGGGTTGGGAAGGATTAGTATGACTTCACTCATATGAAGAATTTAAGACACAAAACAGATAAACACAAGGGAAGGGAAGCAAAAATAATATAAAAACAGGGAGGAGGACAAAACATAAGAGACTCTTAAATATAGAGAAAAAACAGAGTTGCTGGAGGGGATGTGGGAGGGGGGATGGGCTAAATGTGTAAGGAGCGTTAAGGAATCTACTCCAGAAATCATTGTTGCACCATGTGCTAACTAACCTAGATGTAAATTGAAAAATATATTAATTAATTAAAAAAATAAAATCCCTATTGCTAGATAAAATATTTTATTTAAAAAATACATAGTTGAATATAAAGTAAAGAAGAGAAATCTCCAGGAGTCAGAGACTAGAAAGGAAACTGCAACTGAGTGGAAAGTATATGAGCTGATATCAAGGCTTGCCTGCCATAGGAGAATGTTAGTGTTGGCAATCCAAGGCACCTGAGTTTATGGGGGTTTATATAAGTACAGGAGGTCATTCCATTAGCCTACATGGCATGGGAAGATAGAATTGTGGCTCCTACATAAAACTAGAGCCTTCAAAGGCTCCACTCATAGTTCCTTGGAGAAATGACTGGGTCCAGATATATGGCAAGGGAAAAAAATCATATGAGCTTGAAGTGATTTGTGATGCCAGGAAAAAGCAAAGTGCTCAAAAACTAGGAGGACATGGCAAAAGAACATAAGCACTGATTCAAATGGGCTTTTGCTTGTCAATATTAGGACAATTTTAGCATTGTTTGCAAAGGAAAAAGATACTGTTACAGTACAGAGGTCTGTACTGTACTGTACCTGAAACAAGTGATCAGACTAGCATCACTAATAATGGGATGAACTGATATGTGTTTTTGGATGTGAAGTAATGTGAAAAACACAGAGATTTCAATGCATGTATTATAAATATCTTCAAAGAACCCAAGTAAACCATGCTTAAAGAAGTAAAGTATAATGACAATGTCTCATCAAAGAGACCTCGGGCTTTGTGGCAAGTGTGATCTCAAGATAGGCTTTTCTTGGCTATATCTTTCCAGATTCTCTCTACTGGTCTGCCATTGTGCTTATTCTTATGGAGCTACAAGTCTATTAAGTGCTTGCCCCCAAAATTTCCATCCTTTTGAACAATGCCCTTAGGTATGAACTTCTTCATGCTTTCTTTTTCTGTTTCATTTTGAGAGAGAAAACACGAGTGGGGGGGGAGGCAGGGGGAAAGAGAGAGAGAAAGAGAGAGAGAGAGAGAGAATCCCAAGCAGCATGGAGCCTGATGCAGGGCTCGAACCCATGAACCATGAGATCATGACCTAAGCCAAAGTCAAATGCTTAATCAACTGGGTCACCCAGATGCCCCATTCATGCTCTTTTTTTTTTTTAATAGTTTATTGTCAAATTAGTTTCCACATAACACTCAGTGCTCATCCCCACAAGTGTCCTCCTCCATGCCCATCCCCCCCTCCCCCCACATCCATCAGTCCTCAGTTTTTGTCAGCATTCAAGAGTCTCTCATGGTTTGCCTCTCTCCCTTTCCCCCACCATTTCCCCCCTTCTTCTCCCCCTTGTTCCTCCGTCAAGTTCCTCCTAATCCTCCTATACGTGCAAACATATGATATTTGTACCCCAATGTTCATAGCAGCACTCTCCACAATAGCTAAAACATGGAAAGAGCCTAAGTGTCCATCAACAGATGAATGGACCATTCATGCTCTTTTTAAAATAAAGGCCATTATCTTAGGCAGAGCTGTCAGGCCCTCAGTCCTTATGGCTTACCCCTCCCCCTAGGAGAACCTCTGCCCCACTGCAATGGAGCTGGGGGCATGGGCAGTGGCCTGCTTCCTCGAGTGACACTCCAGTTTTACTGCTGGGTGCTGGGGATGATGGGAGCTTGCTGCTTCCATAGTGGAATCTTTATTGTATGAATGAGCTGAGGTGGTGGCAAGTGAATACTAGTATTCTTGTCTTGTTTTTCCTCAGGCAGAGCCCTTGCCCCATGAGTGTGAGCTAGATCAGGAAAGGCAGTTTCAGCTCTCTCAGGCTCTCCTGTCCAGAATAGAGCCTCTGAAACACAGGGCTGGGGAGGAAGAAAGACACCAGCAGCCTGTGCCTCCCAGGGTCATGCTGGAGCTCTAGATTAGGAGTTGTGGGGAAAGGGAGCACCTGTCTTCCTGTCACACCTGCCTAGAGTAGAGGTTTCACTGCAGAGAGCTGTGAGGTAGGGCATGAGAGCATGTCGTGGCTTAGATACCACAGACATTCACTATGCTTACTGAGATTTAGCAGATTTTCTTTCTTCATTTGCTGTTATGTCCTTAATACAAATTTTAGAGACTTTGAATGTTTTTTAAAAATTATTTCTCAGTGCTTAAATGGTCATTTTGCTGCAGAAAGTTTCATCAAACTTTTCATACCACCATTCCAGAAGTCCTGTTTTTTAGCCATTTCTTATATGTAAGGAAGGGTGATTCAGAGGATGGTGCCAAGAGCTATGGACAATCATTCCTAAAGGGCAGGATTAGCCTTAACAAACAAAAACAAACAAACACTAGTGATATATGCCCAGCTGGATTTCAGAACTGCTATGGAGTGCCATATGTCTCCTGTTCCTCTCCTTTGTGAATGGAGTGTCTACGGCGGTGACTATATACCTATGCATTATACAGTGGGAATGTGGGTGAGGATCTTCACCTAAGGGACTTCACTTGAGGAACCTTATCCCCACCTACACCTGATTTAGCTGATGAGAGCCAGGTCCTCAAAACTTGAACCTGGTGTCAAAATAGGTTGAAATTTTTGGAGGCCTTGTTGAGGGGGTAAGTATATTTTGCATGCATGCAAAATGTAAGTAATTTATGATTAGGAGGAAATGTGGTAGATTTAAAATGGCTGTCATTTAAAATTCTTTGTCACCCCTTCCTTTGAATCTGGCCTGACTAATAGAATACGATGGACATAATGTTCTAGGATTTTAGTCACAAGACCAGAAGAAACCTGAATCATCTGTCTGGGACTTTTTGGAATCCATCTACCATGCTGTGAGGACATATAAGCAGCCGTAGGGAATGTAACATGTAGAGAACCAAGGTCCCTGGCTGATTATGCTTAGCTGAGCTCCCAGCTGATGGCCAATACCAATTTGCCAATACTGAGAATGATCTATTTTGGAAATGGTTACTCCTGTTTCAGTATCTCCATTCAGGTGATGCCACGTGGAGTTGAAATGAGCCATCCCCACTCAAATTGAAGATTCATGAGCAAAATACATGATAGTTACTGTTTTAAGCCACTAAGTTTTAGGGTGGTTTGTTATACAGCATAAATAATCAAACTATTCTTCAAACCAGCAATTCACATCTATGTATCTACCCTAATAAACCTTTTTTTTTTCTTCCAGTCTCCTCCCTCTGGCAACCACCAGTTTGTTCTCTGTATGTATGAATCTGATCCTGTTTTTTTGTTTTTTTGTTTTGACTGTATGCACCCTAATAAACTCTTGTAGGAATGAAAAACACGTATGTATATAAAAGTAGCAAAGTTGAAACAATGTACCATTCCTCGATTGGGGAATGTCTAAATAAACTGTGCCTCATTCACACAGTAATCAAAATGAAGGAACTAGATCTATGTATATTAATACATATAATCTAAAAAATAATGTTAGATGATAACAGCAATTTGCAAGAAGATAAATGCACTAGATTCCATTTATATATATTCAAGATCTACAAAACAATGCTATGCATTATTTATGACATACATTTTTATAGGTAGTGTGTAAAACCAAACAGCTGATTAATAAACATCAACTTAAGAAACATGGTTCTCTCTGGAGAGGGGAGAAAAGGGAGGGAGAAGGGTTGAACGTGGGACTTCAGCTGTAATAATTATGTTTTATCTCTTTGGTTTCTTTTTTTCTTTTCTATTTTTAGAACTCCATAACACAAAGTATTTACACCTATTTCACATTTGTAGTGGGCACAATGGAGTCTGCTATATTATTATCTGTAATTTGTATGCTTGAATTCGTTCAGATTTTATACTTTTTTTATTTTCAAGTTTTCATTTAAATTCTAGTTAGTTAATATATATGGTAAAATTGGTTTCAGGTGTAGAATTTAGTGATTCATCACTTACATATAACACTCAGTGCTCATCCCAACAAGCTCCCTCCTTAATACCAATCACCCATTTAACCCATATTTTATACATTGTTTTGAGAGAGAGAGAGAGAGAGAGAGAGAACTCACAAATGTGAGCAAGCAAGGGGAGGGGCAAAGGGAGAGAGAGAGAATCTTAAGCAGGCTCCATGCTCACTGCAGAGTGTGATGTGAGGCTCTATCTAATGACCATGAGATCAGGACCTGAGCCAAAATCAAGAGTCAGATGCTTAATTGACTGAGCCACCCAGGTACCACTATACATTTAAATAAAAAAAAAAATAAAAGAGGAAGTATT
>NW_027530366.1:1212550-1214676 GCF_008692635.1 Crocuta crocuta
TTTTAATAAAAAAAAAAAATAAAAGAGGAAGTATTTGGAATGCACTCATTAATCACCACACTATACCACCTCCACTTGTGGGGGCATGATAACAATAAAGAAGTAAAAGTCTTTACGTGCAATAAATTGTACCCTTTTAAAGTGTATAGTTCGGGGCTCCTGGGTGGCTCAGTTTGTTGAGCATCCGACTATTGATTTCAGCTCAGGTCATGATCCCAGGGTCATGGGATTGAGCCCCACATCAGGCTCTGCACTGAACGTGGAGCCTGCTTGGGATTTTCTCTCTCTCTTGCTCTGCCCTGCTCACACACTCTCTGTGTCTAAAATAAGTAAAAAAAAAAATTAAATTGTTTGATGATTTTTGACAAATATATATACTGATGATGCCATCACCACAGTTAAAAATATAGAAAATGCCCCTCATTTCAGAAGTTCCTTATAAACCCTGGTAGTCAGTCTCAACACCCCAGGCAACCATGAATCTGCCCTATGTCACTATGGATTAATTTTAGCCTTTAGAGCAATTGATATAAGTGAAATCATATACTAGTTTCGCTTTTATGTCTGTCTTCTTATGTTCAGCCTAAGGATTTTGAAACTCATACGTGCAATAAGTATATCAGTAGTATGTCCCTCTATATTGGTGGCTGGAATTTCATTGTATGGATACAGACTATTTAAATAGTTTATTTATCTGCTGTTGTACACTTAAGTTGTTTTCTAACTTGGGCTATTATAATAGTACTATGAACATTTATATGTAAGTCATTTTTTGTGGACATAGATTTTTATGTTTCTTGGGTAAATAGCCAAGGGTGAGATTTCTGAGATACAGAGTAAGTGTATCTTTGTTTAAATTTACCAGATGCTACCAAAATTGTTTTCCAAAGTGCTTTACCATTTTCATTCCCACCAGCAGTATATGAGACTTCTAGCTGATCTGCATGCTCACTGACACTTCTTATTCCCAGTCGTTTTAATTTTAGCCATTCAAGTGGGTGGGTAGTGAGTGGTATCTCATCGTGCTTTAATTTGCATGTGTCTTTTCTTTTTCTTTTTCTTTTTTTTTTTCAAATTTCTTTACTTTTTCTCCCTTAAATAGTTTATTGTCAAGTTGGTTTCCATATAACACCCAGTGCTCATCCCCACAAGTGCACTCCTCCATGCCCATCACCCCCTTCCCTCCCCCACCCCCATCAGCCCTCTGCAATAAATGTTCTGCAAATATTTATTTGGTGCCTATTCTGCATCAGATACTGTGCTCTGTGCTAGGCACACAGTAATGATTTCAGCACCTCAGATTCTAGCAACTGACAGACAATGGAGTGATGGAAGAACACACAGTGTACGGCATGTCTGGCCAGGCAGACTCGTGTAATGGCAAGGCAGAAGAATGTGATAAAACATGCTCGCTTAAATACTGGACTACCTATGTGACCTCAGTTCCCTGTGTCTCAGTGTCCTTACTTGTGAAAGAGGGGATAGTCATGGTACTTAATTTGTGGGATTCTTGTGAGAACAAGCTGAGGGCATCACATACAAAGCACCCAGGATAGGCAGGACAGGACCTGGTATAGAGTAGGGACTATGTAATGTTAGCGGTGTTTTTTTCTTTTTTCCTTTTTTTCCTTGGAGAGTATTCTCTTTTTCCCCCTATCTCTTTTTTTAATAGTTTATTGTCAAGTTGGTTTCCACATAACACCCAGTGCTCATCCCCACAAGTGCCCTCCTCCATGCCCATCACCCCCTTCCCCTCCCCCACACCAATCAGTCCTCAGTTTGCTCTCAGCATTCAAGAGTCTCTCATGGTTTGCCTCTCTCCCTCCCCCCAACTACTTTTCGCTTTCTCCTTTCCCATGGTCCTCCGTTAAGTTCCTCCTAATCCTCCTATACGTGCAAACATATGATATTTGTCCTTCTCTGCCTGACTTANCTATCTCAGTGAGGTTTTGACATGTATTTCCCTGATGACGACTGATGTTGAGCATCGTTTCATGTGTCTGTTGGCCATCTGGATGTCCTCTTTGAAGAAGTGTCTGCTCATGTCTTCTGCTCATTTCTTCACTGGATTATTTGTTTTTCGGGTGTGGAGTTTGGTGAGTTCCTTATAAATTTTGGATACTAGC
>NW_027530366.1:1214954-1222110 GCF_008692635.1 Crocuta crocuta
CCCACTTGATCATGGTGGATAATTCTTTTTATGGGCTGTTGGATTCGATTTGCAAGTATCTTGTTGAGGATTTTTGCATCTGTATTCATCAAGGATATTGACCTGTAGTTCTCTTTTTTTTTGCTGGGTCTGTCTCTGGCTTGAGAATCAACGTGTAGCTGGCTTCGTAAAATGAGTCTGGAAGTTTTCCTTCGATTTTTATTTTTTGGAATAGCTTGAGAAGAATTGGTATTAATTCTGTTTAAAATGTCTGGTAGAATTCCGCAGGAAAGCAACTGGTCCAGGGTCTTATTTTTTGGGAGATTTTTGATCACTGATTTAATTTCCTCACTAGTTATGGGTCTGTTCAGATTTACTGTCTCTTCCTATGTGAATTTTGGTAGTGAGTGTGTGTTTAGGAATTTGTCCATTTCTTCTAGGTTGTCCAGTTTGTTGGCATATAATTTTTCATAGTATTCTCTGATAATTGCTTGTACTTCTGAGGTGTTGATTGTAATAAGTCCATTTTCATTCATGATTTTGTCTAATTGGATGCTCTCTCTTTTCTTTTTGAGAAGTCTGTCTAGAGGTTTGTCAATTTTGTTTATTTTTTCAAAAAACCAATTCTTGGTTTTGTTGATCTGTTCAACTGTTTTTTTGGTTTCTATACTGTTTATTTCTGCCCTCATTTTTATTATTTCTCGTCTCCTACTGGGTTTGAGGTGCTCCTGTTGCTCTCCCTCTAGTTCCTTTAGGTGAGCTGTTAGATTTTTTACTTGCGTTTTTTCTAATTTCTTGAATTAGGCCTGGAGTGCAATGTACTTTCCTCTTAGGACTGCCTTTGCCACATCCCATAGAACTTGGATTGTTATATTTTCATTTTCATTTGTTTCCATATATATTTTAATTTCTTCTTTATATGCCTGATTGGCCCCTTCGTCCTTTAGTAGGGTGTTCTTTAACCTCCATGTTTTTGGAGATTTTCCAGACTTTTCCCTGTGGTTGATTTCAAGTTTCATAGCATTGTGATCTGAAAGTGTGCATGGTATGATCTCAATCCTTTTATATTTATTGAGGGCTGCTTTATGTCCCAGTATGTGATCTATCTTGGAGAATGTGCCATGCGCACTTGAGAAGAAAGTGAATTCCCTGGCCTCAGGATGTAGAGTTCTAAATATATCTGTGAGATCCATCTGATCCAATGTGTCTTTTAAGTCCATTGTTTCTTTAGTGATTTTCTGTCCGGTTGATCTATCCATTGCTGTAAGTGGAGAATTAAAGTCCCCTGCTATTAGCACATTTGTGTCCATAAGATTGTTTCTGTTTATGATTAATTGCTTTATGTATTTAGTTGCTGCCATATTCAGTGTGTAAACATTAATCATTGTTAGCTCTTCCTGATGGATAGACCCTGTAATTATTATATAATGCCCTTCTTCATCCCTTGTTACTGTCTTTACTTTAAAGTCCAGTTTGTCTGATATAAGTATAGCTACTCCAGCTTGCTTTTGATTTCCAGTAGCGTGATAGATATTTCTCTCCATCCCTTTACTTTCAATCTGAAGGTGTCCTCAGGTCTAAAATGAGTTTCTTATAGGCAGCAAATAAATGGATTTTGTTTTTTCATCCATTATGCTACTGTATGTCTTTTGATTGGAGCATTTAGTCCAATTTACATTCAGTGCTATTATTGAAAAATATGGGTTTAGAGTCATTGCATTCTTTGTAGGATTCATGCTTGTGGTGGTGTCTATGGTATCTTGCATTCCTTGCAACATTCCCCTCAGAGAGTCTCCCTCAGGATTTCTTGTAGGGCTGGTTTAGTGGTGACAAATTCTTTCAGTTTTTGTTTATTTGGAAAGACTTATCTCTCCTTCTATTCTGAATGACAGTCTTGCTGGATAGAGGATTGTTGGCTGCATTTTTTTTCCTTTTCCTCACATTGAAGATTTCCTGCCATTCCTTTCTGTCCTGCCAAGTTTCAATAGATAGGTCTGTAACCACTCTGATAGGTTTCCCTTTGTATGTTAGGGCCCCTTTATCCCTAGCTGCTTTAAGAATTCTCTCTCTGTCCTTATATTTTACCAGTTTCACTATGATATGTTGTGCAGAAGATCGATTCAAGTTACATCTGAGGGGAGTTCTCTGTGCCTCTTGGATTTCAGTGGCTGTTTCCTTCCCCTGACTGGGGAAGTTCTCTGCTATAATTTGTTCAAGGACTCCTTCAGCGCCTTTCCCTGTTTCTTCTTCTTTTGGAATTCTTATGATATGGATATTGTTCTGTTTGATTTTATTGCTCAGGTCTCGAACTCTCCTTTCGTATTCCTGGATCAGTTTATCTCTTTTTCTTGGCTTCCTTTTTTTCTATAATTGTGTCTTCTAATTCACCTATTCTCCTCTTTGCCTCTTCAATCCATGCATTGGACGCCTCCATTTTATTATGCACCTCATTTATAGCATTTTTAAGTTCATTACAACTATTTTTAAGCTCCATAGTCTTTGTAGCAATAGTTTCTCTGATGTCTTCCATACCTTTTTCAAGCCCAGTGATTAATTTTATGACTATTGTTTTAAATTCTTGTTCAGTTATGTTGCTTATATCTGTTTTGAGCAGTTCTTTAGCTGTCATTTCTTCCTGGAATTTCTTTGGAGGAGAGTTCTTCTGTTTCGTCATTTTGGTTAGCTTTCTGTCTCTTGTTTGTTTTAAAAGCTTGTTATGCACTCTGCATTTGCGAGTACTGCTGTATTAAAGAAGGCTCTTTGACTGTCCAGGGCCTGTCCGTTCAGGAAGTGTTCTTTGAATGGTGTCTCTTGGTCTCTCTTGTTGAGACTTGGTTACTTTATTTCCGTACTCATAGTGGTATTTGGGACTCTCCACCATGTGTACTTTGGCTTGTTTCTTGTGGTAGCCCTATAAGGTTGTTCTCTCAGCGGGCTCTGTCTCCTCTTCCTCCCAAACTCCTTTGATTCTGTAAGGATTCCTATGGCTTCAGGCCTTCTCCGTTTGAGAGATGGGGACGAGTGAAAATGTACGAAGTTCCCTACTTCTCCACCATCTTGCCTTTCGTCTCTAATTTGCATTTTTCTGATGACTAATGATACTGAGCATCTTGTCACATGCCTATTGGCCATTCCTATATGTTATTCATGAAATGTTTGTTTAAATCTGTTGTTCATTTAAAAAATTAGATTGTTTGCTTTATTATTATTGAGTTAGAAGGGTTCTTTGTGTATTTTGGATAGAAGCCCTATGTCAAGTATTTGGAATGTGAATATAATTTTGAGTTAATTTTTGTGTTTTGTGAAATAAAGGTTCATTTTACATCATATGGATAGTCAATTGTTCCAGCTCTTGACTGGACTATGCTTGGAGTCTGCTCGCCTTTTGCACTTTCTTTGTATGAAATAATAATTAATAAATGTCATTAATTTAAGCCAAAAAAAGTATGTATGCATTAATTCCTCTGACCATATCTCTGTTTTCTTTCTAACGTTTCCACTCAGAATTGCAGGGAAAAGCATAGGAAATCTACCTAAGTGTGTAAAAGACACCACACATGCATGCATGCATGTGGACGCGCGCGCGCGCGCACACACACACACACACACTGATTCTTATTCCTGTTTATCCCAGAGCAATTACATCCAGCATCATCAAAGGTACACAGAAGCCTGTGACAAAATTAGTTGAAATTAATATTGTCTATAACCTTTCTTCTTTCTTCTTTCAGCTTTGTCACATTTCACCATGATAATTTCAGTTCTCTTTCCAATTCTGTAATCTCAGCCTTCATCATCTTCTGCTGGGTGCTCCATAGCCACTTCCTTTCTCTCCGAGGTCCATCCTGCCTACTTTTTTTTTTTTTTGCAGTACTGTTTTTCCTAAATGGTTCCTAAGCTCAGACCTTCACAGTGCCCTCTTTTCTAGCCCCATCAGGTCCAGACTCTTCTTTTTAGTTCTCAAGGCCCCACACCTTCCCCCTTTCTTCCTAATAGGCTTGTGTCCTCACTTCCTCACTTCCTCACTTTTTCATGGACACCTGTATTGATCTCTGCCACTGTATGTCTTGTTCATGCGGTTCTCCATGTCTTTCAACACGTGCCACTTCCTCTTCAAAGACTTCATTGAGGTCTCCAGGTTAATCATTCTCTTTTTTATGTTTGATTTCCGATCACATATGACTGAGCCTCTGTATTTTCTTTATTGTTTGCTATTATTGAATGTGTACATTTTGTCTCCCCAACTGCAATAGAATCTGTGTGAGCACAAAGACTATCTCCTATATGCTTCTTTCCTCTGCAATGCTAAGCACATAAATGCTTCCCTGGCTTGGTTAGCATATTTTCCACTGATTATAGTAAATGTCAACTTAAAATTTAAAACAATACTTTTAACTTTTATAATTGCTTTTTCATTTCATCTGTTGATGTCAGTGCCTTTGTTCTCCTGGAAAGGGAGGACCTTACATGGAGGGAGCACTAGGTCAGCACCCAACTTCTTGATTCTCTCTATAGGTTTAGTGGTGGGTGAGAAGCCACTATTCTCTAATTCCAGGCCAGAAGTGAACTGGAAAGTGAGATATAGCTGGATGGAGAGTGAATGTTCTCTCTCACAGACATCAGGAGAAGGCTAGAAGCTGGCCCCCTAATTTAAACCTTGGATGTCTTGGAAAAGACAAAGACCACCTTCTTCAAAGGATCTTCTCCTGATTGCAGTGGCTGCTGCTTCCTGGCTTTAACAAAGCAAAGGCAGAAATTAATCAGGAAATTTTTAAAAAAATTATTATTTTTAAAGTGCACATAAAAATATGTGAGGAAAAGAGCATGTAGGGAGACACATTAATTCTCTTTTCTATCCCCATTGTAAATGAAAGAGGCTCTCACTACACTTTCAGCTCTCAGTTGAGCTATTAAAGAAAGCACATTCCAGGGGACTCACAGTGCCTCCCTGTGGAGCTCAGGAAAGAGTGGTATTTAGCTCCACATTCTTGGTCCCCCATACCACATGCTCTTTAGGTCTGTCTTTCCCTGTCCTTGTTCACAAAAATTCCATTTGATGCCATTAAACTGGTTTAATTTGCTTTGTCCATCTCACAGAGGGACTGACCCTTGGATTTCAACAATGCTGGTGAGGAATTTTAGCTGTTACTGGGCATAACATGTGTGTCTGAAGGACCATGAATCACCTGTGATTTTCAGCAGTCATTATAACAAACTTTCAATGGAATCAAATTCAATTTTTACATATGTGGAGTCTCACCCTGTGAAGATAAAAGCATGCTGTAAATAACAATGCTTTCAAATGGTGATTAGTATTTGACTGTCATCCACTTTGTTTTGCTCTGTGGATTACTTCAAGCAGAATTTCTAGTGCTGAAAAAAAAACCAGTTGAGAAAATAACAATCCTTTATGAGCAATTTCAGATTTTCTAACCCTTTGCAATTTTCTGCTTTAATTTGTTTTCCATTAGTACATGATCAAGTGTAGTGGAAAGAAAGAGCAGGTTGGGTGTGGGAGTTGAGAATGTTCTCTTACTCTAAAACTATGGTCAGGCCACTTCCCCTCTCTGGGCCTCAGTTTCCTCATTTTTAAAAAGGGAGCCTTGGACTAGATGGTCTTAGAGGGCCCTTCCAGTTCGGTTATGTTGTAATTCCTATCAAATATGCTATTTTCATGGACTTTTTTGGTACACAAAACCGAATTTGTAACACCGGCATTAGCAGGTTTTTAAAACATCTTGCTTTCCTTTCAGTGATAAGTCTCAGAGGTGGGATTTCAAAATGAGAATTTCCTACAGGCTGCACCATAACGATAGAAGCATCACAGGAGTGCTATTAGAGTGAATATTGTTATCTGTAGATATGTAGAGAATTAAGGAACTTGTGAAGATCTTTTTGCCCTTTCTTTGGGTGCTCTTTATCCAGAAGTGTTTATATAATTAATGTATCTTAATGGCAAGAAAAGTGGAAATGTAATAAATGAAAGAAAATAAAGCCCCTTCTTTTACCTTTGCCCCAACCTGTCTTTGGTCCTTGTGATTGTTTCTCAGAGCAGCCACGTGTGTTTTGCTGCTTGGGGACATTGTGTGTACCAGCACTCACTCACTGCTCACAGGGTCTGCTAATAGCATTCCCGTCTCCTGTCACGGTTGTCACAGTTGATTTTTTAACATTTCTGTGAATTCCATCAAGTTGAACAGCTGAAAATCCAACTCATTTAAGAAGCTCCCTAAGTATTTCAGAGTAAGTTCATTTTTCCAAGGCCAGGCTTGAGGACTGGATTTGGTGAAAGAGAATCTAGATATGGATCGAAAAAGAACCAGAAACTTTATGTCCATAACTTTGGGGAGGAAGGAAGGTGGGAGTTGAACAGTAATGTCCCCAAATGACGGTCTGTGCCTTTAATTGGGCAAAATTGCCTAGTGACTTCAAGTACTCCTCCAGAGCCCACACGACCACTTAATATTCTGGCTTGTGCATATAAACAATTCAGGAATGGTGAGAGGTTTTAATTTGAACTCATCCACTCATTCCTTTTTTCAGGTGACACTCTACCGCTTTTCCTGCAGATAGGGCAAAGACTTTTGTGACAACCCTTAAAATGGTTTCCTCTTATATGTTTCTTAGTTCCTTCTCAGTCTCCTTTGTAATTTCCCACTCACATCATCAATTTGTTAATGTTGGGGTGCCCCAAGTCTTAGTCCTTGAACTTCTTTTGTAGCAGTGCCCACTCTTTTTGTGACTTCATCCTGAATATCTTTAGATATTATCTATACTCCAACAATGCCCAAACTCAAATAGACGTCTCAACCTTAACATGTTAGAACTGAATTCCCCTTAAAGTCTGCTCATCCGCGAGTCTCCCTCATCTCAGGTCATGGCTCTCCATCCTCTAAGTTCCTTAAGCTAAACACCTTGAAGTCATCCTTGACTCTTCTTTTTGTCTGACACCTCACGTCAGTAAAATCCTGTTGGTTCCATCTTCAATATCTGTATATTTCCTGCATTTGGCCACTCTTGGCCTCTACTGCTATCACCCCGAAGCTACTGTCATCTCTCTCTTGCATTATTACAGTAGCTTCCTCAGTGTGTTTATGTTTCTTCCCACCTTCCTCCCCCCATCACAGTGTGTTCTCAATACAGCTTTTAGAGTAATTCTTTTAGTGAGGTGTCTGAT
>NW_027530366.1:1222120-1223095 GCF_008692635.1 Crocuta crocuta
GATCAACATGATCTCCCCCCTCTCCTCCAATTACCTCTCTGACCTCATCTCTTAATAATGTCCCTCTCACTTACTCTGATCCTTTACGTTCTTCAAACATACCAGGCACTTCCTTGTCTCAGAGCCTCGGTATTTGCTGTTCCCTCTGCAGGAATGTCATTCCCCTACTAGCATGGTTAATTCTCTCATCTTTTTTTTTTTCTTTCATTTTAGCATCCTTTTTTATTCCTTTAATTTGTATAGTTTGGTGGCTTTTTTTTTTTTACAAGTAGTTTATTGTCAAGTTAGTTTCCATAACACCCAGTGCTCATCCCCACAAGTGTCTTCCTCNTGCAACCCATTTCTGCACTATGATTTTGTACCCTGTGACTTTGCTGAATTTAGGGATCAATTCTAGTAGACTTCTGGTGGAGTCTGTCTAGTTTTCTATGTAGAGTACCGTGTTGTCTGTGAAACGTGAAAGTTTGACTTCTTTTGCCAATTCTGATGCCTTTTATTTCCTTTTGTTGTCTGAATGCTGCTTCTAGGACTTCCAGCACTACGTCAAACAAGAGTGGTGAGAGTGGACATTTCTGTCATGTGTCTGATCTCAGGGGGAAAGCTCTCAGTTTTTTCCCAGTGAAGATGATGTTAGCAGAGGGCTTCTCATAGATGGCTTTCATGATGTTTAAGTAAGTTCCTTCTATCCCGACTTTTTCGAGAGTCTTTAATAAGAAGGGATGCTGTATTTTGTCAAATGCTTTTTCTGCATCTATAGAGAAGATCATATGGTTTTTATCTTTTCTTTTGTTGATGTGATGTACCACATTGATTGATTTACAAATATTGAAACAGCCCTGTAACTCAGGAATGAACCCCACTTGATCTTGGTGGATAATTCTTTTTATGTGCTGTTGGATTCGATTTGCAAGGATCTTGTTGAGGATTTTTGCATCCGTATTCATCAAGGATATTGGCCTGTAGTTCTCTTTTTTT
>NW_027530366.1:1227141-1227309 GCF_008692635.1 Crocuta crocuta
GTTGGTTGTAATAAGTCCTTTTTCTTTCATGATTTTGTCTATTTGGGTGCTCTCTCTTTTCTTTTTGAGAAGCCTGACTAGAGGTTTGTCAGTTTTGTTTATGTTTTCAAAAAACCAACTCTTGGTTTTGTTGATCTGTTCAACTGTTTTTTTTTTTTTTTTGTTTTT
>NW_027530366.1:1227473-1231928 GCF_008692635.1 Crocuta crocuta
TTTTATGTGCTGTTGGATTCGATTTGCAAGGATCTTGTTGAGGATTTTTGCATCCGTATTCATCAAGGATATTGGCCTGTAGTTCTCTTTTTTTTGCTGGGTCTCTGTCTGGCTTGGGAATCATAGTCATGCTGGCTTCATAAAATGAGTCTGGAAGTTTTCCTTCGATTTCTATTTTTTGGAATAGCTTGACAAGAATTGGTATTAATTCTTTTTTAAATGTCTGGTAGAATTCACCAGGAAAGCCATCTGACCCAGGGCTCTTATTTGTTGGGAGATTTTTGATAACTGATTTGATTTCCTCACTAGTTATGGGTATGTTCAGAATTTCTATCTCTTCCTGTGTGAATTTTGGTAGTGATTGTGTGGTTAGGAATTTGTCCTTTTCTTCTAAGTTGTCTAGTTTGTTGGCATATCATTTTTCATAGTANGAGTGGTTTTTTAATTTATTTCTGAGAGAGAGAGACAGAGAGAAACAGAGAGAGAGAGAGAGAGCGAGAGAGTGAGCATGAGCAGGGGAGGGTAAGAGAGAGAGAGGGACACAGAATCTGAAGCAGGCTGCAGGCTCTGAGCTAGCTGCCAGCACAGAGCCTGACGCAGGACTCGAACCCAAGAATCCCGAGATCATGACCTGAGCTGAAGTCAGACGCTTAACTGACTGAGCCACCCTTGTGCCCCTTTATTTCTTTTTTAAAGTTTATTTATTTTGATACAGAGAGTGAGAGTGAGAAAGTGAGCAAGGCCAAGCGGGGAAGGGGCAGAGAGAGAATCCCAAGCTGGCTCTGCACTAACAGTGCATAGCTCCAAATCACAAACTGTGAGATCATTCCTGAGCTGAAATCAAGAGTCAGTTGCTCAACGACTGAGCAACAGGCGCCTCAGGGTAGTTTTCTTTTTAACTTTAAAAAAGGTGTTTATTTTTGAGAGAAAGAGAGAGAGAGAGACAAGGAGAGAGAGAGAGAGAGAGAGAGAGAGAAAATGCTCAGAAGAGGGGCAGAAAGAGAGGGAAAGAAAGAGAATCCCAAGAAGGCTCTGAGCTGTCAGTTCAGGGCCCGATGTGGGGCTTGATCTCGTCAAATGTCGAGATCATGACCTCAGCCGAAATCAAGGGTCAGACCTTTAACCAATGGAGTCACCCAGGAGCCACTATTTTTAACTTTTTGAGGAGCCTCCAGGCTGTTTTCCAGAATGTCTACACCAGTTTACATTCCCATCAACAGTGCAAATTGGTCTTTTTTCTGTACCTCCTCACCAACACTTGTTTCTGTTTTTGACAGCTGTGAGGTGATATCTAATTATAGTTTGGGTTTGCATTTCTCTGATGGTGAGTGATGTTGACCATCTTTTGATGTGTCTGTTGACCATATGAATGTCTTGTTTGGAGGAATATCAGCTCATGTCTTATGCTAATTTAAAATTTTTTTTAATGTTTATTTATTTTTGAAACACACACACACACACACACACACATAATGTCAGCAGGGGAGGGGTAGAGAAAGATGGAGACACAGGATCTGAAGCAAGCTCCAGGCTTCGAGCTGTCAGCACAGCTCGACATGAGGCTCGAACCCACGAACTGTGAGATCATGACTTGGGCTGAAGTCGGAGGCTTAACTGACTGAGCCAACCAGGCCCTCCTCTTCTGCCCATTTTTAAATTGGATTATTCATTTTTTGAGTGTTGAGTTTTATAAGTTCTTTATATATTTGGGATTCTAACCCTTTATCTGATGTTATTTGCAAATATCTTCTCTCATTCTGTAGGTTGCCCTTTAGTTTTCTTGATTGTTTCCTTCACTGTGCAGAAGCTTTTTACTTTGATGTAGTCCCAATGACTTATTTTTACTTTTGTTTCCCTTGCCTCAGGACACATAAGTGGAAAAATATTGCTGTGCCCAATGTCAGAGAACTTACTGCCTGTGCATTCTTCTAAGTTTTTGTGGTTTCAGGTCTCACATTTAGGTCTTTTATCCATTTTGAGTTTATTTTTGTGTATGGTGTAAGAAAGTGGTCCCATTTCATTCTTTTGCATGTTGCTGTCCAGTTTTCCCAACACCATTTGTTGAAGACACTGTCTTTTTCCCCATTGTATATTTTTTCTGCTTTGTCAAAGATTAATTGACCATATAGCTGTGGGTTTATTTCTGGATTTTGTATTTTATTTTTGTGCCGGTATCATACTGTCTTGATTATAACAGCCTTATTATATACCTTTGAGTCTGGAGTTGTAATACCTCCAGCTTTGCTTTTCTTTTTAAAATTTGTTTTGGGGGCGTCTGGGTGGCTCAGTCGGTTGGGCAGCCGACTTCAGCTCTGGTCATGATCTCATGGTTCGTGGGTTCGAGCCTCACGTCGGGCTCTGTGCTGACAGCTAGCTCAGAGCCTAGAGCCTGTTTCCGATTCTGTTCTCCCTCTCTTTCTGACCCTCCCCTGCTCATGCTCTCTCTCTCTCTGCCTGTAAAAAAAAATTGTTTTGGCTATTTAGGACCTTTTGTGATTCCATATAAATTTTAGGATATTTTGTTCTAGTTCTGTGAAAAATGCTGTTGGTATTTTGATAAGGATTGCATCAAATGTGTAGATTGCTTTGGGTAGTATGGATATTTTAACAATATTTATTCTTCCAATCCATGAGCATGGAATGTCTTTCCATTTCTTTGTGTTGTTTTCAATTTCTTTCATCAGTGTTTGATAGTTTTCAGAGTATAGATCTTTCACCTCTTTGGTTAGGTTTATTCCAAGGCATCTTAATATTTTTGTTGCAATTATAAATGGGATTGTTTTCTTAATTTCTCTTCCTGCTGCTTCATTATTAGTGTAGAGCAATACAACAGGTTTCTGCACGTTGGTTTTGTACCCCAGCAGGTCTCATTCTTAAGTTACTCTGTGGCCCTATGGGATTTCTGACACTATAAAGGTAGCTATGGTGTCATCAAAGCATTGCCAATGTCAATAGTAGTTGAATAATAATTATAGCTATTTATTGAACACTTATTTTGCCACGCAGGATTAGTAATGGGTACTGGACATTGAGGAAAACCTCATGAATGATAGTTTCAGGGAAATACACTTAGATTTCCAGTTTATAGAAGAAAAACAAAGGCTCAGAGAGGTTAAATGGCATTGTTGGAAAGTGACCTTGGGCACCAGGGTATAATAGAAAAAGCATACATTAAAGCCACACAGATTTGGGTTCAAATCCNTGAAGCAGGCTCCAGGCTCCGAGCTGTCAGCACAGAGCCCAATGCAGGGCTCAACCCAGGAGCCATGAGATCATGACCTGAGCTGTAGATAGACTCTTAACCAACTGAGCCACCCAGGTGGCCCCTATATTTCAAGCTTCTTAACATTAGTGAAGCATTGAACAATATCCCCTGTAACACCTTGTCATTTAGCAGGCACCCCACCAGAGTGTAATCTCTTCAGGAAAGAGGTCATGTTTTCTAACCCTTTGATTTTCTAAGACCAGGAATTGTATATCAGGTGCTCTAAATAGCACATGAATGATCCACGTGGGGCTTATGGTAAGGGGCTGGATGGGAGGGTGCTCGATGGGAGAGTGCATGGGGGCACAAAGAATAATTCAGCTCCCAGGAGGAAGACATCATTACCACCATAGTCACACTATTCATAGTTGGTCAACACTGAATATTTTTCATGCTGAGCCTTTCTGATCATAGCCACAGAGTGAAGGATTTAAGTTCAGTGTTAAAGGCTACCCTTCTAGCTCCTTGAGGGCAAGCACCAGGCATACTCATTTTGTATTGTCACAGTGCCTGGCAGAGTGCCTGGGCCTGAATAAATATTTGGAATATGTTTGAAAAGCTGAGTTTCTTTCCTGAGGTCCAATAACATGATATAACTTCACAATTCTATGTGAACACAAAATCATTTTTCTTAAAATGAGAGCCAGGTCATAGCTTATAATTACTTTGGGCTGAATCTTAATGATAACTCTATTGTGAACTCACTTTGGGCCAGGCACTGGCCAGGCAATTTGCAGATGCTATTGTGTTGATGCCTTACCACCACTCTCTCAGACAGGCCCTCTTTCTCCTTACTTTTACCTATTAAGGAAATTGAAACTCTCATTGTGTGTATGCAACTTGACACACATAGGCAGGAAGTGACTTTAGGCAGAATGATAGGATAATAGGTGCTCAGCAGATGATAGTGATCGTGGTGAAAGGTGAGTCTAACCCTATTTGAGAAGTTGTGCAAGACAACTAAGAATCCCAACGGCTTACCCAGTTCTGCCAGTGAGTCAAAAGGTCTTGTACATCTATGCTGTATTTTCAAGAAATATAGTTTATTCTGTATTATGTGAAAAACATACAGTTTTGGGCCCAATTAAGAAGACAACTCTGTATAACTTGAACACAGATATGTGTTTAGTTTGCTCTGAAAATGATTTCATTTTCACTGAGTACATTTAAGGAGCACCTGAGTAATATTA
>NW_027530366.1:1231975-1246980 GCF_008692635.1 Crocuta crocuta
AAGGAGGAGATAAAACAACTGTTTGTAAAATAAAAAAAAATTCTGTTCATTGCCATCTGGAAAACCTATCATATCTCCTAAAAATAACAAAACAGTAATATTTCAAAATTCAGACAGAATAACAGAATAAACAGCACTGAGCATTTGTAAGGCAAAATAACCTCATTAATAGGCTTCAATGATGAATGGAAAGATTGTGAGATGGTATTGCTGCAATATGATTATATAATATAATGAAAACATAGTTTATTTTTACATATTCTAAAAACTCTGGACTAGCAGAGTAGCCAGGACTCTCCAAAGAAACAGAACCAGTGGGATGTACACACACAGAGGCATAGGCGTGTGTGTGTGTGTGTGTGTGTGTGTGTGTGTGTGTGTGTATACAGAGAGAGAGAGAGAGAGAGAAAGAGAGAGAGGTTGATTTTTTGNAATAACCTCATTAATAGGCTTCAATGATGAATGGAAAGATTGTGAGATGGTATTGCTGCAATATGATTATATAATATAATGAAAACATAGTTTATTTTTACATATTCTAAAAACTCTGGACTAGCAGAGTAGCCAGGACTCTCCAAAGAAACAGAACCAGTGGGATGTACACACACAGAGGCATAGGCGTGTGTGTGTGTGTGTGTGTGTGTGTGTGTGTGTGTGTGTATACAGAGAGAGAGAGAGAGAGAGAAAGACAGAGAGATTGATTTATTTTAAGGAATTGGCTCATGTGTTTGTGGGGGCTGGCAAATTTGAAATTTGTAGGGCTGGCCAGCAGTCTGGAGACTCTGTCAGGTGTTAATGCTACAGTGGTGGATCCAAAGGCTACCTGGAGGCACAACTCCTTTCTCCTCAGAAGACTTCAGTTTTTTCTCTTAATGTCTTTAATGGATTAGATGAGGTCCAGTCACATTATGGAGTATATTCTGCTTCATTAAACATTAATGATATCTCAAACATACCTTCACAGCAATATCTAGACTGGTGTTTGACCTTAATGTCTTTAATGGATTAGATGAGGTCCAGCCACATTCTAGAGTATAATTTGCTTCATTAAACGTTAATGATATCTCAAACATACCTTCACAGCAATATCTAGACTGGTGTTTGACCAAGCAACTGGCCGCTATAGCCGAGCCAACTTGACACACAAACTTAACTATCACAACTAATGTATTCAAGCTGGGAAGAGTACACCTGGAATAAATTGGTAGGAATAATACAAAGAGACCATTTGTAGGACAAGTAGACCAAGTGCAGGACAGCCAGGGGCCTTGGTGTGATAGTTGTTGAAAATTTCATTGTACTTAACTTACTTAAATAAGAAATAATTGATAAGTGCCAAATTTCCCTTGATTTCATAGGTATTATTAAAACAAGGCATTCCAGGACCCCTGAGATTGACAAATCAAAGCCTTTGTATCGTTGGTGACAGAGATGATTCAGCAGAGGAAGCTAGTATAAAAATAACCCTAACTTCCTGCTCCTGCCACAGCTGGGTGCCTCAGGGGGAAGTCAGTTTTCAGCATGAATGAGCCACTGTGGGACCCTATTTCTACTTGTCAAGGCAGAAAGTTTAGCATCTTCTTTCAACATACTGGTAGTCCAAAGAAGAAACTGAGATGATTTGCTAAAGGATTAGAGAGTAAGTAATTCAAAACAGAACACCAAACTGATGTATAAAAATGGAATATTTTATCTTTTAAAAATACAACTTTGAACACTACTGACATTTCATTTACAAAGTATTTTCTGGAAATACTCTTCATTGGCTTTGCTTACTTAGTACATTCTTTTACTTTGAACCAAGACTCAAGGGAGGGCACGCTTGTGTTATTATAAGCACCCACAGCACTACAGAAGAAATGTCTCTGGATATTAGTCCCACATCCTCATCCTTTCCCTCTTGCTTGCATCAAGCAGTACTTCCTGGCCAGTCCATGTGCACTCTGCCATTGCAATCTGCTGGCAGACACCATAGAACCGGAGGTGTCCCCAGAGATTGGCACTCCAGGTGGATGGAGCTGAGCTATTTGCCAGAAGCCTCACACACCCGGGCTCATTCATTACCAACAGTTTTCTACTAAGACTCATATCAACTCTTTGCAAACATTCAGCATGAAGTAAACATAGTATTTACAGCAGTACACAGTTTGCAATTCAACACACTGACAGCAGAAGAAAAGGGACCAACAGACTTTATAAGAAGGCTAGAGGCAAAAGCATATTAAAAGAAATCCCTTCTGCTAATGTGTGTGTGTACATGCATGTACACATGTACACACATGTGTTTTAATTCATAGAAAACTAAACATGCCCTCCTTTAAAAGCAGACTATTTTCAAGGTGATTCTGAATAGCATATACACATGCCAGTCATACTGGACACTGCTTTCTGTGAATACATCTAGGTTTTTTTTTTTTTAATCTGATATATTAGAGAAAATAACTTTGGAACATTTGTCAACTTTTGGTTCACAGTAATTTTGCAAAAAGCCACAAACCATGCTTTGTCTTTTAAGAGGTGAGCCTGGTCAGATACCTTCCAGAAGATGCTGTGTTATTCATTTACTGGCTTACTGAGGAACGGAGAGGCAATGTCAGCCATGGCGTGCCTATCTCATTCCCCTTAACAGTAGCAAATTAATGTGAAGAGAAGTTTTGAAACACAAATCACATACAAATCATCAAAACATTTCAGTTAACAGTGTTTAAAAAAAATACCAAACTCTACAGCAGTAGTACAGACACCAAAACACCCCAAATACGCTTTAGCCACAGGCCTTTTTCAATACTACTAATAGAAAAAGACAACCAATTGACAGAAAGGGAGGAAGTTACAGCACTTGAGGCTTGAGTCCATTTCTTTTTAGGGCCTGTAGCTCAAGGTGCTGTTCTAGGATCCTTATTTTATCTCAAAAGATATTCCAGGAATGAACTGACAAATTGAAAGCAATTTACACTTGAAAACCATTGACAATACAAATCACTTTTAAGCTTGTCCAACACACACGTATTTACAGGATCCCAGGTTGTAGGGCAAAGGGATTCAGGTCAATTTCAAGCCCTCAAAGCCACAGAATTTCCATCTCTTCTCCAGACTGGCTCCAACTCCAGTCATTTCCTGCTTGAAGGTGTGCTGGAGTCGGCTCATGAGACACTCCACATCACTGGTGCAGATCTGTGGGACAGAAAGAAGATCTGTATTCGAAAGCAGTTAGTTCCAGAGAGAGTCCACTGAGGTTTTGTTTTCTGCACTTCATAACTTCTTTATTTAGGTAATAATTAACATACAACAGATTCACCTATTTTATGTGTATAGTTTAATGAATTTTAGTAAATTTATACAATTGGGCAACTATCACCATGGTTCAGTTTTAGAACATTCCATCACCCACAGAAAGTTCCTTCATGCCCCTTTGCAGTCTATTGTCACTCCCAATCCCTGACTCAGATTTTTTTTTACAGCGGTTTTGAATTTTCTAGGAATTTTACATATGTGTATTCATACAATGTGGATACAGTCTTTTGTGACTAGTATCTTCCACTTAGCATGATGTTTTTGAGATTGATTGCCACCCAGCTTTCTAATGAAAAGAGCTGATGTCAGTTGTGCGGAGAGGCTTGAGTTTGTAGCCAGCTGAATGACAGCCGAACATGCTGGTGATGCTATGTGCAGGCCTACTGAGGCTGTAAAGCCTTCTGGGAGAGGAGGGAGGCAGAATAGACTTCTTCATATATGCATTGCTTTACAAAGGAAGAATGACAGAAATAAGGAATTCTCTGTATTCATACTTCTGTGCATTGTCTCTCTCTCTCCACTTCACACACATACCCCCAATATATTAACCAAAATGTGTTGATTCCTTTAGGACTTGTTTCAGGTGGTCATCTTGACATTATTATCTACCTTCGTAACTGTGCAACTGGGCACTAGGGCTCAGTTGAAAGTACTACGGGATCCCAAGAGGAACCCTGAGCTGATGCCACACTGAATATTCCTGAAGCTGGAACAAGGGAGCCCCCAGTTATGTTAGCATCACTGCGGGCTCTCTTTGGGAGGTGCTGTCACTACTCTGGCAGGAAGCTGCTCAGGAAAAAATGGGCCTAAAGTAGGAGTGAAGTCATGCTTTCTTTCCATTACTAGGAGACTGGAGCCGGATTAGCATATTACAGAGTATGTCATATAAAGCTGACTCTCCATTCCCAAACCCATAAATATATAATGTTTATAGATCTATACATATGATATAGGTGAGCATATGTATAGAAATTGGTCTGAGATAAGATATGCCAAACTGTTAACAGTGGTTATCCTTCAGGGGTGGGACTGTGGGTAACTTTCCCTTTCCCTTCACTACATTTCTATGTTGCTTACATTTTTAATGTAATGTGCATGCATTATTTTTACAAATTTTTAAGAAAGGACCAGATCGTTTTTACTGACACATAGTTCAATTTCATACCACTTCAACCTACCACTGGGTCCTAGTACTCACATTCCGTCCCTCCCTTTGCTGCCAAATGAGCTATTTAATTACAGAACGGTACCACTTCCCAGAGATAAATGAGGGGGAGCACTAGCTAGAACTAAAACAAATGCCACGAAGAGGACGCATCAGCATAGCTGGATTCCCAAGTGGGCAAGTGCCTCTGTTAAGAGGACATATGCTTAAATAGCTTAACATTTTTGACATGCAACTACCAGGAATCTGCATTCCAAAGGCACATCTCCAGAGCCCCAGATCCTGTGAAATACTAAATATAATCCATGAGCAGGTTTAACTGAACNGAGTTTATTCTGCGGGGTCAAGAGTCCCCTCCTGCTTCTGTGAAGTGTTCTGGACTTTCTATGGAACTAACACTTACCCTCGCTCCCCTGCTTTGTCAGGTCCCCCATAGAAAGGCATCCAGGGAAAGAAATGGCCCATGAGATCAGCTGTGAGCAGAACTTGAGTCTGTGTTGCAGACTTACTGTTTCATCTGTTCTGTTTTTACCCCTGCCTTGATTATTTCAACATAAATAATGTCAGTGGTGACAGTGATGACTTAAATAAGACTTTCGATTCTGGGGGCGCCTGGATGGCTCAGTTGGTTAAGCACCTGACTTTGGCTCAGATCATGATCATCAGGTCATATTCGTGAGTTTTAGTTCTGTGTCAGGCTCAGTGCAGACAGCTTGGAGACTGCTTGGGATTCTCTCTCTCTGCCCCTTCCTCATTCTCTCTCTCTCTCTCTCTCTCAAAAATAAATAAACATTAAAAAAAAAAAGACTTTCCATTCTGAACATTAACATTAGCTAATGGCTAATGGCCCAGTAACAGTTTGACTGGTGAGAGATACTGCTTCATTTTTACCTTATATATAAATTAAAAGAGAGAAGGAAAATTCTTCTAAGATATATCTTGGAAGTAGCATGGCCAGTTCATTCAGGTTTGCCCAGTATTTCCTGCTTCTGCCATTGGGAGTCCCAAGTCCTAGGAAACCCCTTGGTCCCAGGCAAATGGAAGCAGATGGTCACCCTACTTGCATGAGGGTGATTCTCACTGAATCACAGTGAAAGAATAGGTGAGGGAAATTTCCTTAAAGCAATTAGAATGACTTACTTCTGCATGAAGAAAATATCCTACATCCCCCTGCATGTCCATTTCAGGACCCCACATACCTTATTATCTAGACGGTGCAAGTAGGAACAGATGTATTCAATGCTTGCTCCAAATGGGTGGACATGAAGAAAGGTAGAGATAATCCCTATAGCGACAATACCATGGAGGTTATACTTGAGCATCATATTCTTTGAGATGAGAGCTAACTCACGTATACCACATACTATGTACTAGGCAATATTCTACGTTTATATATATTTTACTCATTTAATCTGCACAACAACACACTGCACATGCTGCCTCTCACTACATGACATCACATGTAGAAAAGCTGGCATGTAAGGAATCACTTCCATCACTCATGATGGCTAAAGACCATTTGAGTTCTCCATTTCACAATGAATTTGGAATTTTATAATGAATTTAGATTGTGCTGGGTTTTTGCAGTTCTTCTGCACAGTCTTTAAATTGGACTTGAGCCTCTATGCGTTAACAATATCTTGCTGTTGTGGTCAAAGCAGAGATCAGGTACTTTGGCTGATTCACTTCATGCCTCTCACAAGAGAATCTGCTGATTATATGTGGTTTTATTCTGTGAGTAGCTCTGTAAAGAAAAGCCAAACATTTCACTCACTCAAATGGTCACTAGCATTTTGTTCGTGCTTAGGGCACTCAATCTCTTAAAGTAACACATGTTTTTTTTTTTTTTACAGAAGTTTACAGCTTCCAGGAATCTGCACAGTTTCTATTCAGCATAACTGGGGTGATTGGCAGCTCTCCATACTGCCTTGATTGTTCTGGACATAACGTTAATTGTTCTAATACTTCTTTCTCTGGCAACAAGTAGGATATAAATTGTTCAAAGGCCTACTATTTCTTTTCTTAAATTTTTTGAATTTCTCTAAATAGACCCAGAATTGAGTTTGCTGAGAACTGCCAGGAAATAAAAGCTACATTTTATTTGGTTTATAGACTACAACTTGTCTATGCCTTCGAGTGACTGATAAAGAATATCACAAGTTTGAGTTGTAGCTTGAAGTTCAAATCAGTTCTTTGTGAAAATATTCCTAATATCAGAAGGCAAGGAGGTGGGTTGGGGGATCCAGGAGGAGCTGATGAGTCTGTTTGAAATGAAATGGATGCTATTACTTATAACACTATGTTATTCTTAAATGACGAGGTAAATTGAATTACTATACCCTGACTCAATCTGAGAAACGTGAANAAGCAGTTTTTTGTGAGTTCACATCCGAAGAACCAATTTAAAAAATAGATTTTCCTTTCTGTCAGCCCAAGACTACATTCTTTAAAAAATAAAACAAGAAGTGCTTATCTTGAGAATCTTTGTTTCTAGAACTATCCATTCACAGAGGCTTCCTTCTACCCCTAGCTCTTCTCTGACAGGTCTCCCTGTTGCCTTGCCAATTTGTTAAAGAACTTGGAGTTGTAAAATGGAAATAAGTTGTCACTTTTCTTGAGGACTCAATGGCAGATCCCCCTGTGCATCTTTATTAACATATCAAAGCGTTAAATCTGACTACAATATCCATTACCAACAAAGGCAGATAAATCTTTAAGATGTGCAGAAGCTAATCAGTGGGAAGAACTTCTGAGGTTGGGGTGGGGCCACTGTGGGGCTCAGCTTCCTAGAAGTCAGCTGGGATAATCTGTTGATGGCCAGTACCTGTCCCTTGGGAATGACTGAATATTTTAGGACCTCAATCTGCTACTGTTCTCAAATGGAGTACCTAGTGAACAAGCACCTGTGCAGAGTGCTGTAAGTGCAAAGTGGTTCTCATTTACTGAGGGCTTCCTATGGGCTGTGCACTGTGCCGAGTGATTCAGATGAATTATTGCTTTTAATAACTGTAGCTGCCCTTTGAGGTAATATTATTATGCCCATTTTGCAGATGGAGGAACTGAATCTCAGGAAGGAATTATTTGGGTCAAACCGGAAACCAGGTCTGTCTGATTCTTTGACCGTTTGTTTTATCCTGACTCTATGAATGAATTTTATATAACGAGAGCAATTCTAGCATTTATCTTATCAGAGCCCACCAGTGTCCAACATTCCACAGACAGTCTCTGGAGTCATCGGCCTGTAACCTGGAAAAGAAAACTTCAGAGAGGCCTACACTGCCTCTGGAGGCTCATTTGGAAAACCTCTCTGCCAAAGAGAGTCTGCACCTTAACCCTGAGTGGAATGAGGGGGCCCAGCTATCCTTGCATAGAGATTTAAAAAAATCTACAGTTTCTCCAGCAGGTCCCCTCTTGTGCTTAAACCCACGCATTTGATGTGCTTGTGATCATCGGAGATTGAGGAGGACTGGGAGTGGCTGTTACCATTTTTACAAAGTCTATACTTATTCTTATCCTGTTGTCTGTAGGATTCTGCATCCCTGCACTATCATGCTTCTTAAATGCTTGGCGTGTGTATTCATCTTAGGTAAAACCTTCCGCCCTCCACCATAGCCAATACATCGGATGTGTGTGTTAGCTTCCTTACCCACTAGCAGTGCTTCACGTTCAGATTTGATAGGACTGCTGTTCAGGGTCTTCTCGAGAGGGTAGTCACTATCCTGGCTTGATGTACATAGTCTAGAAGCACAGCTTTCCTGTGGGAATAATATGCTTCCTGGGTCAGTTCACCTTACTGGGTAATAGGCTTGGATTCAACTATGCAACAGGGAGCTTCTTAATGTAGTACCCCAAAAGCAATACTGTACAATTTTGATTATTGAATGAAACAGAAAATAGCATTAACTTATGCAAAAGCATCAAAGATTTCCAAAACTTTTTAATATGGCTCCAAAACACAGAGAAATTTAGACATTCATCTTCACCAGGTTTTGTTTTTTTTCCCCCTGCCTTCAACATTCTTGACTCTAAACAGGTAATCTGGGGGAATCAGACCTAAGCATTTATTGTTTACTAGATGCCAGGCACTACTAGGTATGTATTATCTCCATTCTACAAATGAGGAAAGTGAGGCTCAGGTAAATTGGTAAGTTGCTCAAGATCACATTGCTCGGAAGTGGTAGAGCTTAGATTTCATGCCAGGCTATCCACTGTTAAAAGGACTAGTCTTTTTTTTTTTTATAATTAAAAAAATGTTTTATTTATTTCTGAGAGAGACAGGCAGTGTGACTAGGGGAGGGTAAGAGAGAGAGGGTGACAAAGCAGCTGAAGCAGGCTCCAGGCTCTGAGCTGGCTGTCAGCACAGAGCCCGACACGGGGCTCAAACCCACGAACCATGAGATCATGACCTGAGCCGAAGTTGACACTTAACCGACTGAGCCACCCAGGTGCCCCAGGACTGTTCTTTTTAATTTTAGGTCCACACTTTGCTAAAGGTTAAGTCCCATCTCTGAGTAGAGAATCTACAGTATAGCCAGTCTACTCTCAGATAGTAAGCTGTTGGCTTTTGAACTAAAAAGTAGAGCTTCTACTTATTATCAGCTCTGTCTTCTCTGTGAAAAGGACATTATCAGTTAAGATATTCCTGACTTTACATCAAGAAATGACCATTATCAAAATATCATTACTCAAGTGGCTTCTCTGTTGTTGAAAGTTTTCTCCTTCTGAGCATAGCAGGTATGCTTTGTAAGAGATTCTCAGGTGAAACTCATGACCGGCCATCGAACTTGTAAAATACCACCAGACCTTTCATGGATATTTCTCTCTCTTTGGGCACTGAGAACATCTTTTCTATATTATAAATGTGAAGGAAGAGCCTTGGGAAGAAGGAATTAAAAAAAATCACTGCTTTGGTCTTACTGCTCTTAGAAAAGAAAATGCTGGGGAAATGCTCCTGGGTGGGGCAGATCACGGCTGACTCAAATGCTTTGTCATTTCTTCCCCTCCAAGCCCTCTGCGTGGACAGTATTCCTTCCGTTTTCTTTAAAGATGACTTCAAAGCTTCTAGGATGTTGCCCCTGAATTAAATGAATGGTCTATGCTGCAAGACATGTTGTTTTCGGATTTACAGGCTTCCTGGCTGTAGTCAGAAGGGAAGCCTTTCCTGATGACCTACTCAATCTTTGGCCTTTAGAATCCAATCCAGGCAGTAACCATCATGCCAAGTTTGATTTAAAATACTGGCTCACTTCTAAGCCATGGGTTGTACATCTCCTTCTAACCCCCTTTAAAACATTAAATGATCCAGTAACCCATTTCTTAAGTGTGAGAGTTTAACAGACTGGGGTTGATTTAAGATGTAAAGGCATCCTGAGAAGTCTTATCCATCTTGAATAGAAATGTAGCCTTACTGAAACCTGACTTCAATTTTATTATAGCTTGCATTTAATAAATTAGAAGGTATATTGGAGGGATGCTTATCACCTTGAATTTTAGTGGCAGATTCAAAGAGCTAGCTTTCTGCAGTAAGATAGACAGAAGTCACACTGTTATACTGCACACCACTGACAATAACTCACACTATGGTTTGCTGTCAAGAAACCCAAACAAAAACCAGAGATCCCTCCTCACCAAAACTTATTGCTTTCCTTTCAAACTGAAATTATTTTTGCAGTCTGATGTAATGGTGCTTTGCTTCCTAACCTAATTTTGTAAGGGTGAAATATTTGGTCACAAATCAGCTTTCCAGAGAAGATCAGTTTATAGTGAACTGTCATGACTTTCTCTGAAAGAAGCTTTGCTTACAGTAACAGAAAAAAAATTCTGACTCACATTTTCCTGATTATCAGTTGGATCTCTTTCCTTCTCCTTTTTAGCTTTCACTTTGTGGTATACTCAGGTTCAGAATGGAAAACAGACTTAGGCACAACATGTTAAGGTTCTTCTATGTCATTTGATCTCTTGCTTCTTTAAATGAAATACTTTACAAAGCAGAAAGTGGCTTACACTAAAGTCCTAAAAATGACTTTACACTAGAAATGCCCTTAATTTGTTGTGTCAATCCTAAAGAATGGTTCTAAGCATAATATCATTGGCATAGCATCATGCCTATCTATAGTCTTCTGGTTACGCACTCCATTTTACACAAGAAGCAAAACAGCTATGTAGCAGCTCCGAAACACATTTTAGGAGCTAGGAAAGGATGAGGAAATTCCTGCTATACAGAGCAGCATTGGCATTTTTCAATTAAATGCTTGATAAATGAATTTCTCTGGGAATGTGCTCGTTTCTTTAATAGCACCCACAAAACTGGAAAGTGAGCTGGTTTTATGAAGTGGAAGAATTAAAAGCATATTGCAAATGGCCTCCAGAAGAAAACACTTTCAATCATTTGTTTCAACTACACCAAGGCCGCCAGTTCTTAATGGCACTCTGGGGGAAGTCACTATGCTGGGCAAACACACCCCAGGGCCTGCACACACTGCATCTTCCTGAGCTGAGCACAGGAGATAAAAAGCACCAGCTCTTATGGAATAGTAGCATTGTTGATTCCTGGTTCTTGGTCTAAGCTCCTAATCTCCTTCTGAGACAGTAAAATCAGGTAGTTATGGCCAATGGGACTTCCTTTTCAGAGGTTAGCTTCGGTTGGATATTCAGGCACAGAGACGATTAGAGAGAGGTATGGCTGGGAGACACCATCCGTAGACTTTACACACCTTAAATAGACTGGGCACCGGATTCAAGTTTGTGACACATTAACCTATCCAGATGTTAGTATACTCCCTAAGAGGCCATCATTGGCCATTCTTATTGCTGCAAAGTCCCATTTTACCCTTCCATGTTGCTATTATCTAGCTTTAGAATATTCTTTATATTTACTTTCCACACAATTTCTCCCCTTTTGGTTTTGGCTATTTCATCTGCAGCTGCTCATTATTACACTAGATGGAGTGTCTGCAAAGAAATGCCAATGTTCAGGGTGCCTGGGGGGCTCAGTCGGTTAAGCGTCTGACTTTGGCTCAGGTCATGATCTCACGGTTCGTGGGTTTGAGCCCCGCGTCGGGCTCTGTGCTGACAGCCACCTCAGAGCCTGGAGCCTGTTTCAGATTCTGTATCTCCCTCTCTCTCTGACCCTCCCCTGCTCTCTCTCTCTCTCTCTCTCAGAAATAAATAAAAACATTAAAAAAAAAAAAGAAATGCCAATGTTTTATTTGTACTTGTGTTTCTTCCTTTAATGAAATGCTTCATTAAAGGTACTCTGTGTAACATAAGTTTTCTATGTTGCTATTTGCTTGGTAAGATGAAGCCAGAATGAGGTGTACACTCTGGTCTTCTCCAAGATGGAAAGACTGGGGAATTGTAGGGATGGACTAACTTTTTATTAATTGAAAACTATACTCTCCAAATCCTTAGATATGCTAAGGACTCACATCTAAAGGTAGAGCCCTTCATTCAAGAATTACCCACTAGAGAGGAGGCTTTTAATTCCCACTCAGCCAAGCATTCTACATTGATTCCTACTGCAGTAACTTCCAGGGCATTTTCACTGTCACTGAAAAGGGGGGAAAAAGGCAAGGGAACAGGTTCACATAGAACTGATGTACCTTTTCTTTAAGGTTTTCCAACATTTTTTCCACCTGTAACTTGTCATCTTTGACTTTTTCAAGCTCAGTTTCTTTCCTTTTATATTCCTCTTGGACTTTGAGTAGATGCTACAAGAAAAACCAAAAACAATCAAGTCTTCAGGAGTCACACTTCATTTAAAAACCCTGGCTGAAGTTAGATAGTAGGCTGGCCTGCCTCACTTCCTCCCAGCCCACACAATCATTTCTCCACATAGAGATACCAAAGGGAAAATCAAGGTACTTTTCACTTAAAGGTATTTTATCTAGCTCTTAGGACCTTCCTTTGGATTTGTTCATATTTTAGAAAGTGTCTGAGAAACCAGTTGATCTAGTCACTTAAGTTTCCTATTCCAGCCAGGGTTAAGGATATGGTGTAGTTAATCCTATGTGGACAGTATCTTGATTGCTGCACAGAACTTAATGTTGTAAAGCAGCCTTTCAAATAGCCATTTTCCAAGCCTAGTTCAATTTCTGTGAGGAAAGTAGTAAAGAACCCACATTTCACAAATGTTTGTTTCCATATCAGTAGGCAAGGAACTCGATTCATCATTCCTAATGATGACAAAAATACTATTTATTTAGCATCTAACATGTGTCACACATTGTGGAAAGGGTTTCATATGTGTGACTTCATATGATCCTCAAATAACCCTATGATATAATCCTGAGACTTACAGAGGTTCAGTGCTTTGCCTAAGGCCATTTAGATAGCAAGTGGCAGAGTCAAGATTTAAACCCAGGTTGGATCCACCTCACAGTCCATGCTCTTAACCACTATGTTAGACTACTTCTTTGGGCATAATATGGGAGAACTTTGATCTTGTTTACAAGGCTGTTTTCCAATAAAAAGTAATCAAAATGAGTGAAATTAATTTGTCAGGATGTAGAGACCTAATTTTCTCAGAGGCCTCTGAAGTGATGAAATGAAAAAAAGAGTTCATCATCTTTAACTTATATTTAAGTAGCAAAACTGTCCTTATGTGGAAAGGTTTCAAAATCAAGGTAAGAGGGAAAAACAACAACAAAAATGTTTCCAAAGTTTTGCTTTTCAGAGGCTTGCAAAAGACTGCTGGAAGAGCTAAAAGACACAGTACAATATACATTGTCAAAATTCTTTGAAGTCTAGCTGAGGAGATGCATTTTTTGGTGGAAAGATCTCTGATATAATTTACATGTCCTAATTAAATTCCATAGTGACAGTAAAAGGAAGGTAAGCATTACTTCACACATTTTGCTAATAGAAAAGGTGAAAAATTAATGTGATATTGCTTGTCACACAGGAAGACAGTGGTAGCAGAAGGCTCTTATTGCCAGAAGAGACTCCTTGTTCACAATTTGTTATTTCCAACCAGCAATAAGCTTTGCCCTAGATAATTTCAAGGTATACAATTAAAAAAATATATTGCTCAATTTAAATTGTAAGGAAAATGGCTGGTAGTCTGGCAAGACTGAAGAGGATCGTACCTTTACTCAGAAATACTACTCCTTTTTTATGATGAGAACAGATGTTGATATCTTTTTCATTGTAGGGTCACTATGGTGATGGCTACATGAAACATTTAGACATTGAGCATCTATTACACAATGTTGTATTTGAATGCAATTACAGTTGGATGCACCTATTTACTTTTTATACTTGGAATAATGTGCAGATAAACTCATTCACATAAGTGGCTGTGAAAACAAACCAAAACAAAGTAAAAGCAAATTGGTGTTATGTGCCCAAAGCATTGATACTGAAAAAACAAGGGTAGGAATCCTGCCATTTCTCCTAAAAGGCTGTATTGTCCAGCACTGGATCAAGTAAATACTTATTCATCAGCACTTTTCATATCTAAGTAAGTGAGGTTCTTCATAAAGACCCTGAGGCCATGTCCAGATCCCAAAGTACTTTCTGAAGCTTAAAGATTAGATTATGTTCATTGTAGTTTTATTGTTAAGTGTTTTTCACTGAATCTTCATTCTTTGAAAAAGTGGTAACCCACGGCTACATCTATATTGGCCAGAATATTTCATTAACCACCGCCCATGATCCCTTCCTCAGCTATGCCAGAGAATAGGCTGTCAAGAAGAAGAGGTTTGCTATCCTATTTGCTTGAGAGGGACTCTCATCCAGGTGAGGCTGGGCTGGGCTTCTGAAAAGCTCAGAAAACCAAGGGCCTTTACCTGTTGCATTCCTTGCAGAGCTTGCTGCAGGAGTTTCAGTTGCTGCTCCTTGTTCGGGTCATCTTCTCTGTGGGCTTTGCCCTGCTCTTGCTTCAGCAGTTCTACCTCATTCCGATAGGCATCAAGCTGCCAACGGAGGCTGTCATTTTCTTCCTTCAGAGCTTCTGCCTGTGACACTAAGGCTGAACAATCAATATAAAGTTGAACACCATATATCCACGTTCCTTTGTGATTCATCTTGGTACCATGAAAACTTAGTATTTTTTAGTTGACATGTATAAAAAAGCTCTTAAGCAACTTAGGTTTGAGTTGCCCATGGCAGCAAGAGATAGACACAAAAGCCCACAGAACCATTTTTGTAAATGAACACAGGAGAACATACTGAAGTCATCGTCATGTTTTCCTATTCATCACCCCAAATACAACTATGATGTTTCCAGCTACCATTGGTTACTTTTATCTCAGAGGCAGCAAATGATAAGAGCTCTCTCATAACAGAGTACAGGGCTAATTGTCTTGAACTGATGACTGTCCACACAGTAATTTTGCTGGCAGTTGTTTTTAAAAATGTAGTCTTGCCTGTCCTCCCAAGGAAAGGCAGATGTAAAAATTAAGACATAAGACTTCTGGTTTCTGGTCTGGTGTGTAAGGAGTTTACAAGTCATCATTCCATCCTAATGACAAGTAAAAAGATGAATAAACTGAAAGATCAACAACTCTCCTTAGATCTTTCAAAGAATTGAAGTCAGAGGGCCAGT
>NW_027530366.1:1247230-1249936 GCF_008692635.1 Crocuta crocuta
GGCCAGTTCCTCTCCCTGCAACTGGACAGATAGGTGAATATAGAGAATCACAACTTACCAGGCTGAAAACCTATGAGCAGAAAGATCCATAGGAACCAGTGGCAAGCAAGAAAACCTAAATTGTAATTGTAATTGCTGGAGGCTTAGTGTGGGCAACTCTAAGATTTGAAAAGTCCAGAGGCACCCAGTCATAGTGAGGTCTCAATACTTTAGTGACTTTTATTTCTGGGAGTACAACCAAGTCCTTGCAATGAATATTGGAGAAAAATCTCCTTGTGCTTCCATTGGGGGGTGGTGAAGAAGAAACCATTATGAAATATACAGAGCATTCTGTTCTTCTTAACAAGGCCTGCTTTCAGAAGAAACTATTTTATGGGAGCCTAACCTGCTAGGGTATTACCAGAGCCTAAGTGACCTAGAGAAGGGAAATACACAATTATAGCCCCCTCCAGCCATCTTGCCCGAAGGTGGGGCGAGGAGAAAAAAAACTGATAAACACTTGTAAACTTCAGAGTCCAGAATTGTATGATCACTGAAAGACTGAGGCCCAATCACAGGACTAGAGAATGTTTCCCATACCTTACTGCCACACTGATGAAGTCCTATTTACTAGAGGTTTTTTTTTTCACCCAGTACATCCTATCCAGATTTCAACAAAAAATTACAAGGTGTACTAAAAGGTACAAAAACACAGTTTGAAGAGACTGAACACAGATCAGAACAAGAGTCAGATATAGCATGCATGTTGGAAGTATCAGACCAGGAATGTAAAACAACTATGATTAGTATGCTAAGGGATTTAATGGAAAAAGTAGATAACATGCAAGAACAGATGGATAATGTAAACAGAGAGATGGAAATTCTAAGAAAGAATCAAATAGAAATGCTAGAGAGAAAAAAAATACTGTAACAGAAGTGAACAATGCCTTGTATGGGCTTATTAAAAGACTGGGCATGCCTGGCTGAAGAATCTCTGACCTTGAGGATATGACAATAGAAACTGCCCAAACTGAGAAGCAAAGAGAAAAAAGCCTGGAAAAAAAAAAAAACCCAAGCAAATATCCACGAACTATGGGACAACCACCAAAGATACACATAATGAGAATATTAGAAAGTAAGGAAAGAAAGGAACAGAAGCAATATATGAAGCATTAATGGCTGAAAATTTCCCCAAATTATTACCAGGGAGTTCAGGTAACATCATGCAGGATAAATGCCAAGCAATTAGACCTGAAAAGACACTTCGCCAAAGACATATCAATGGCAAGTAAGCATCATCATATGTCGTATGTCATACATCATTAGGGAATTACAAATTAAAATAACAATGAGATACCACTACACACCTATTAGAATTGTGAAAACCCAAAACAATGACAACACCAAGTGTTGGCCGGGATGTGGAGCAAACAAAAACTATTTCCAGGAGATCACTTGTAAGGATGAGCACTGGGTGTTATATGTAAGTGATGAATACTGCGTTCTACTTCTGAAACTAATACTACACAGTATGTTAACTAACTTGAATTTAAATAAATAATGTACTCTAAAAAAAGAAATAAAACAAACAAAAAAACCCCTCTCTTTCACTGCTGGTTGTTGTCATCGCTGGTCTTTCATTCAGGCATATTGGAAGATACTTTGGCAATTTCTTATAAAACTAAACATACTCTTAGCATACAATCCAGCAAATGTAGTCCTTTGTATTTACCCAAGTGAACTGAAAACCTATGTCCCCACAAAAATATGCACAAGGATTTTATAGCAGATTTATTCGGGCAATTTTCTAATTGCCCGAATTTGGAAACAACTGCAATGTTCTTTAGTAGATTAATAGATTAACAAATTGTGGTACACCCAGAAATGGAATATTATTCAGTGCTAAAAAGAAATGAGTGATCAGGCCATGAAAAGACCTGGAGGAAATGTAAATACTTATTACTAAGTGAAAGAAGCCTATTGAAAAGGCTACATAACTTATGACATTCTGGCAAAGGCAAAACGATGGAATCAGTAAAAAGATGAAAAAGAAATCCTCTAACCTGGTTGCAAGGGGTTGAGGGGGGTAGGAAAAGATGAATAGGCAGATCATAGAGGATTTTTAGAGCAGTGAAACTATTCTGTGTGATACTATAATGGTAGATACATACATTTTAAACATTTTCCAAACCCATAGAATGTATAAGACCAAGAGTGTACCCTTGTGCCAACTACCAACTTTGGATGATAACAATGTGTTCAATGATTATAACCAATGTACTTCTGTGCTGCAGCATGTCAGTAGTAAGGCAGCTGTGTGTGTGGAGGGGGGAAACAGGGTGTTTAGAAACCCTTTACTTCTTGCTCAATATTGTTGTAAATCTAAGACTGCTTTATTTAAAAAATTTAATATGAAAGGTTTTAATATATTTATGAGATTATAAAATTAGCTTGAATATTGACCAGGATGTTTCAAAGAAGAGAAATATTCTGCAAATGCCTTTTAAAATACACATCAAGTATATTGAAAATGGAATATAAAGTTTATAATTGGCCTACAAAAACTTTAGGTGATTTGTAATATAGATTAGTTGCATGTTACATCAGAATTACTACCCATATAAATGTTTCAATGCCAAATATAGATCTCAATACTTGTAATAAATATTAAACTTCTTAACTTTCCATTATAGAAAGTCTGTTCTGCTTGTATATCAGAAGAGTGAG
>NW_027530366.1:1249981-1260608 GCF_008692635.1 Crocuta crocuta
CTATAAGTGGTGGAAGAAGAGTTTTCTAAAGGGATTTCAAAGACAAGATTCATTCTGTACATTATAAATGGAAAGAAGTTGTGCTTTACAAAGATGAAATATAGAGAAGAAACCCACATTCTGAGTGTGAAAGCACCCCCTATTCCTAAAAGGAAGCTGCTTCTGGTGGTGAAGGGGTGTGGGGTTTAATTCAATGCTTTCAACCTTAGGATTTTCCTAAAAACAATCAGGTTCCAATATAGGCTGATGTGATCAGATTGTCCAAATCAGAGAGTGGCAATACTTCCTATTACATGTTGTCAGCATTCACATTTGTTTTCTGTGGATGGCCATGCAATTATCCTGATATGGCAGTTTTAAATCTTGCATTTTAGTTCTAAAAAGAAATTACAAAAACTTTTGGCATGACACTTTGGTTGTATGTTTGGTTTCATTACCGATTTTAATATTTGCTGTAATCATACAGCTTTTGTGTCTTTGAAGAGAAAGCAGAGGGTTGGAGTCCCAGCACTCTAAATAGTATCTATCCTTGTCATCTCTCCGAGCAGCTGGGATACTTGTCATTGCACAGGAAGCATCCCTCACAGTCACAACACCAAAAGAAGATGCTAAAAGTGAAGATGACTGTATATAGGAAACTGTATGCAAAGGGGGCATTAGCTATCTGCCAAACGGGAAGAAATATTTGATTTGCTTGCTGGGTCAGTACCAAGGATAGCATCTCAAGCTGGAGTTCCGCTGAATAACACAGAGGTTACTCTGTAAATCAAGTGACTGCTACAGATAGATAGCTACTTATTTTTGCTTTGGTTTGCATGTTTGTCCCCTGGCAAGCCATACGGCTCAATACTAAATAGTGATATTTCATCTTCCTCCTTTTGTTTCTTCTTGTACTGCAGGCCAGTAATTATGCTCATGTCTTACAACTCATGTGGAGAAACATGGAAGAGAAAAGGGCAGTGATCCAGGAGCATGGTTAGAGGCACAGTCTTCAGTTTAAAAGTGAAAATATTTTCCCTCTGAGCAAATGAGGAGGAAACACTGCTTCTCTCTGGGGGGAAAAGGGATGCTGATAAGCAGAGATAGACACCTGCAGCCAAGTGGGAACAGATAATCATCTCCTCAGTTCAGACCTGTGACTAAGCAAAAGAGATGGTGATCTCCTTTAATGCCACCAGGGCACCTTACTTATGAAATGTATTTCCCACTCTCTGAAATGAGGGTTTTTGTCATTTTAATGAGGACACCAGTCTTTACTTTCACACACTTAATATTAATTGGGCCCATTTCTGAAGTTGGAGTTCTTTGTACATTGCCAGAACATTGAAAAGTTCAATAATACCTTTTAATAATATGTTTGAGTAGGCGAATTCATCAGTCTTTATATTAAAGAGCATAGTACAGTGAATTTATTCATATGTTGCCATCATTAGTTCCCGGATGCTCCTTTTTGACTATTTCCTATATGGGAAAAATGTTTCTCTTTATGGGGATTGCCCCTCAGATCTGAAGACTGCGAGTTCATCATGGCAATATAAAAGTATGAAGGCAGCTGTGAACTCCTCTTTTTAGAGGAGCCACTCAGAGAAAAATCCCAGATATATTTTTTAAAAATAGTTTATTGTCAAGTTGGTTTCCATATAACACCCAGTGCTCATCCCCATAAGTGCCCTCATTTCCCATCACCCTCCTTCCCCTTCCATGCCCATCACCCCCCATCCCCTCTCCCCCACCCCATTAGCCCTCAGTTAGTTCTCAGCATTCAAGAGTCTCTCATGGTTTGCCTCCCTCCCTCTCCCCAACTATTTTCCCCTTTTTCTCCCTCATGGTCCTCCATTANTGTCTTTTCATGTCTTCTGCCCATTTCTTCACTGGATTATTTGTTTTTCAGGTGTGGAGTTAACAAAAGATCTGAAAGGATTTTGTGCCATTAAAAAGTTAATGGCTAAGTTTCTTCGGTGGTGCAAAGAAAACAGTAATTTTAATGGAAGTAAATTCAGAGGTTTGGCCACCTTCACAAAGCAGCATTACAAGAGATGCTTACAAAATGTACCAAATTATTGAAGGAGGATGTTTAACAAATGTATCCAAATTATAGAAGGGAAATTGTGCAACATTCCTCTCAAGGTTCATATAAAAAGTTTGAGCTGGAGTAATTCACAAAGAAAAAAAGCCAAAAAGGACAGTTTTCAAAGAAAGAGAGGGAGATGATATGAATAGTTGCAGGCCAGTTCAGACAAAATTTGAAGTGTTTCCTGACCTCCCAAAGCTTTGCTTTCCTTACCTTTACAGGTCATTGCTCCAATGAGGGTCCTGCCATTATGGATGCACCACCAAGGACTTTGTTGTTTCTCCTCTGAGATCTCTAAATTCCCCTCTGAAAGCCAGTATCTTCATTGGTCAGTTATCCCACTGCCCCTCATCACCCTGAGACTGCTCTCATTCCTTGCTAGGACCTTTAATCTCCTGAAGTGGCCTACTTCACCCAGTCCATTAATTATTTTCTGGCTAAACAGATTCCACTGAAAACTCCTAGGTACCCTGTATTCCTTCACCGTCCTGAAAACTTTTGGCCAGTCTTAACATGCCAGTTCCTAGTTCATGGCCACTTGACTCAACTTTCTCTGTACCTTATCCTGAGTTGCAGAGGACTCGTATAGAAAGTTGTGGAGCTGAGCAGTCCTGGTCAATACAGACTCATGTTGGTCCTTGATGCTGGGTCTCTTACCTCTCACTGAATTCTTCCTTTCATCCTGCCCAGGGCATTTATTCCAGGTCTGCTCCTGCCTCTTCATGGACTCATTTCCAAATCATTTCCCTAATCAAAGGTTGACCAATCTCTTGCTATATGGAAAAGCATGGGATGCATATATACTTTTAGCTTCACCTCTCTTATCTCAGAGGAAGAGGATTCTTGCCTCTATGAAGAAAACTCCACCTGAATTTGGATCACTTCCCATTCTTCTCCAGGATTCCACTTCCGTAATTACCCACAAGTACTCTTTCATTCTCAAGCATCTTCAACCTCACTCCATGGCCTCCTTCCCTTCTACTGAACAACAAACAACAACTAAACTTTAACTTTGTTACCAATTCCAGTTACCATTTATAATACTTGCATTTGCTTTTGCTCAGCACCCAACTTTTTGACCTGTGATCTGTGTCCACTTTCTCTCCTCAATGTCATATGTTCTGGCCCCTACCTCTATCACCTTATTAAAATAGTTCTTGCTCATCACTGTCCTAGATTCCTTTCTTCTTTAGAATATCTGATAATGTTGATTATTCCTACTTCTATAAATTCTTCTTATCTGCTCTATAATCCAATGTTTTTCTAGTTTTCTTCCAGCCTCTTAGACTGCTCTTTTTCTAACTCCTCTGTAGTCTCCTCTTTCTTTCCTTCACCCTTACTGTGGGTGGCCACCAAAGTTCTGTATTTAGCCTTTTACTCATCTTTCTCTCACTTGTCTTTCACTATCAGTCATTCATATTCTCCAAGCTTCAGCCAACACCTCTGTACTAGCATCTTCTATTCCTTATACTTTCTTCAACCCTGATTTCAATACAAATCTCTTAAATCTATTTCATAATTACCTACTGAAACTGATCTCATATTCTATAAATCAGTCCCATGCACTAGAACATTTCTGTCAGTGCTACTATTATGGATTTAATTTATACCCCCCCCCCAATAACTTTATGTTGAAGCCCTCAGAATGTGACCTTATTTGGAAATAGGATCTTTGCAGAGGTAATCAAGTTAAAATGAGGTCTTTCTGGTGGGCTTATGGACTTATAAGACCAGTGTACTTATAAAAAGGAGACAGGTAAACAGGGAGAATGTCATGTACACATGAAAAAAGAGATTGTGGTGATGCATCTACAAGCCAAGGAACATCAAAGACTGCCAACAAACCATCAGAAGCTGGGAGAGGCATGGAACAGATTCTCCCTCACAGCCCTCAATACGAACCCACGCTGATGACACCTTAATCTCAGACTTCTGGCCTCCAAAACTATGAGGCAATAAAACTCAGTTTGTGGTACTTTGTTGCAGTAGCCCTAGCAAACTAATACAACCACTGACGCTTCAGTCTCCCAGACTAGAAGACCTAGCCTAATCTCAGGTTCTTGGTTTTTCTTCCTCATCTATACCAAATCTGGTGTCAAAGACTTAAGTTNTAATCTCATAATATCTGTTGTGTTCTTTTCTTCCACCATTTAATCTAATTTTCTGTTACCTTTACTCTAGTCCTGGGCTTCACCATTTCATATCTAAATTCCTATAAAAGTCTCTGATAGATCTCTCTTTATCCAAAATTATTTCCTAAAATATATAATTCATGTTACTTTTACCATACTAGCACCATAATTGAGATATGTTTATAGTGCCATATTGTCGATTATGCTAAATGTAACCTTGGCTTCATGGTTCCCCATAATCTGGACCTACCTTGTCCACTCTATATTTTATCCCTCTATACCCATTATCCTATTTCCCTCTTTGAGCTCTGTTCCTTCTCCTCTCCTTCCTCCATATCAAGATATTTTCTTACTTTCCCTCTTCTCATCTAAACATGTCCATTGTTTAAGGTCCTGATTAATTTTCATTGACTGCAACTACTCTGGCCACAGTAATATCTCTTGCTCTTGCTGCATTCTAATCAGTACCTTACAGGTTAGCAGCAAATGGTATTTCTTATATTTTATGTAAATTTACCTAATTGTACCCCTATTTTCATCAGCTTATTGGATGCAGTGCTTGTTAATTAACTGATAAAACTCTTAAAGAGGGAATAATGAGAAGTGGGAGGAAGGAAAGAAGAAGATTGGATACCAAGAGAAGTGAAAACTTTGGCTAGAATAATGCAAGAGAATGAGTCAATGTTTTCCAAATGTTCTCCCTGGACCACCAGCATCTAAATCGTTTTGGATGCCTGATAAAATGCAAATTCCTGAACTCCATTACGGACCTACTTAATCAAACCCTGCAGTGCAAAAATCAGACTTTTTAAAGGTAACACAATGATTCTTATATATACCACCTCTGAGAACCACTAGTCCAAGTGGAGAAGGCAGACAAAAGATATGCTGAAAAGCAACAGCTGTTCTTAGGTTTACTGGGCACATGTACTTTCCATCATGGCCATTATTAGAATGAAACAGTTTTCCACTATCATGATTTGCTTTGATGTGATTGCCTCTTCAATACATTGCTTTGAGAACAGCAGTCCTTTCTTCCATGGCAAGAATATTTCCAGTACTGTATCACAAATGTGGGCCAGGTAATATAGAGTCTCTTGAAGAATAGAAATTTGTGGCACTCCAAGGAAAGGTAACTGAGACTGCTAGGCCAGCTTTGAACCTTACTTACTCTGGGAAGTAAAATTTAACCAGAGTATGCTATAGGCTCCTGGAATTCAAGTTTGGTAGCATGGAGAGAAACAACAACTCTGAGATCTGGCGCTTAAGCCTTTAATTGGAACCAAGTGATAACTAAAACATGTAGCTGATTTAGATAAAAACTGGTGATCCACTTACTGACTTACACTGACCAAGATTCTGCAGCTGACTACTACACAAGCAAGATAACAAAATTAGATACGATCGAGGGGAGGAAAAATGCACAAAAGTCCTTGAATTAAAATAAATTGAAACCTTCTGGGAGAAAAGCTATTTGGTAAGCTCCATTAAGTCTATTGTAGATAGCTTTATTTGACAAAGCAGCATCCTGGCATGTGGAACAGGAAAGAAAATAGCTATAAGATGATCTGTCAGGGAGTTTTCAGTCTCTAAAGGAATAAGATTCTGTGCAGTAGCCAATACAGCTTTTAACTCAAAAGAGATACAGAAGCAAAACTCAATTATATAACACTAGTAAGTGCATTTAATCTGAATCTCCCATACAACCCCCTCTCCCAATAACTCCTCAAACTCAGCAATTTATCAAGTAAATACTCAAACTTATGATCACATTCATTTCAGGATAATACTGGATTAACACTATATAATACTTCAGATCCTGAGATGGAGACAATTATATGTCAAAGATTAGTCAGCTATAAAACATCTTGGCTAAGCAATTAAATAATTTGAATAGCTCAATTCAAACTATTTAACTCTTGTTGTGTTAATGTTTTCACTATTAAACTCTTGTTTTTTTAGCTATAAGTTTATTGTATGTGTTTATAGTAATTAGTTTGCTGTTCTGAAAATGCTAACTATCTGCTGATTACAAAGGATTTATTCAGTATATATGGAGATTTATATGTTTAGGGATCTAACATGTGGCAGAAATAGAGGAAATTCAGATGTAACCTCCACAAATGCCTCTTTAAAAGTCTGAGTTGGTGGTTTTCTTTCCTTAAGAGTTTCTCTTGATGGAGTGAAGATTCTAGTACCACTCAAATGGCTATAGAGCTGCTGACTTCAATATGCAAGTACTGGAACCAAGAAGTTCTGGTTTGCATTATAATCAATAGGTTCTCTGTTTCTGTGTGTCTCTCTCACACACACACAGGCGCGCGCGCGCGCACACACACACACACACACACAGTAGGGACAGTGAACTACAATATCTCCAATGTCTCTAGCACAGTGCTTGCCATGCAATAGTTATTAAGTGAATGAATGAATTTATTTAGCCATCACAACATTCCTGTTAGATGGTTGTATAATACACTTCTTACAACTATAAAACCTGAGGCTCAGTAGGACAGAAGTCCTTTCTGTGTCAAGAAAAACAGTTTGGACTAGAACTCAGCTGCCCTAACTTTAGGTCTGATGCTTTGTCCACTATACCTTACTCACTCCTAAGATTGTCTGGAATGGCTTACCTGAAAACACTGGTTTGATATCTTAATCTCCCCTCTGGTAATTCCCTCCCTCTTGTAAGGTTTGTTATAAAATTGAAGCACTGGGGACCCACATTGTGGCCTCACACTGAAGGCCTGAGTATACTAACTATGTAAGAGCAAAAGCTTTTACCAAGATATTTGTCTGTAGACTCTGTTTGGCTCCCAATAAACTCCTAGGTAACCAGTAACCACGATAAAAGGCAGCAGATAGGTAGACTATCATATAAAATAGATATTTCCCATTAGTGGGTAGAGTCTCTTTTAACTTTGTGATTCCATAAGGAAAAATATTTAATTTATATGAAGATAAATTTATCAAAAGTATCTTTTATGATTTCTACCTTCGGAGACCTTCATCCCCAATTATATAACCAACTCCTACATTTTCCATAATTTCTTTTGCTGTTTTTTTTAAACTTTTGAATCTTAAATCCATCTGTTACTAATTTTGGTGTAAGGTATAAGTGATGTAGAGATCTAACTACTTTTGTAAATGTTTGGCTACTTATCTATTTATGTATAAGCTCTCATGATTCCTACTGTAGAACATATTATTCATAAGTTAAAATCAAATATAGAACAATGTTGCCCAAATGTCTAGCACTCCTAAGAAAACAAAGTTCACTTTCAATTAGGTAGTATGATGGAAGACTGGAGTAAATAAGAAGATCCTATAGCCACAGGGTTGATATTCAGCCACTATGTACTTAGATGGCTTTACCAATTGTTTCTCGCTGGTTCCAGACTGATGGTTTTGTACCCATATCTTACTGAGTGTTAAAAGTTTTAAAATATCCCTGCAAGCAGTTGTTAACTAAATGAAACAAAGAAGAATTATCTTTACCTGATTCCTCAGTTTCTTTTGTTTCTGTTGTTTCTTCTATTTCATCATCAGACATCTCCATTTCTTCTTCTCGCCTGATTCCCATTAATTCATCATTATGTATGTTGCGAATTTCCTAAGGTTAAAAGTTATGCCTTTTAGGTGGGAAAGCTTTGAAAATGTTGAAGAAATGAACAGAGTTAAGGATAAGATAAAGCTGAGTTTTTTGACATATGACAAAACTTCAGAGTAATCTTAAGGCAAGGGCAAACAGGCATGTTGGGGTGGAAACTGTCTCAATAGACAAAGCAGACTGTACATTCTGTCTTTCATAAGGCATTCATTCCATATACAGAGCTCTGGCCATTGATGATTCTTATATCTCTCCTATATTAGAAAGTACTGTCGGTAATAAAAGACTTCTCACCTCTTATGTGGATTTTTGGGCTTTCTTTTTAGGGTTCTGCCATTTTCACCTTCCCATGTCAAGACCTTTCATTTTGCTCCTTTCCATCCTCTTCCCTCTCCACTTACAGACTTCCTCACCAGAATTCTTAATCTAACATTTTCAAGTTTAGAAGTTAGAGCAAAAATGAGCTGTCAGGAGTGAACTTCTATCAGATCAACTCTTCAATGGATAATAACTATACTCTGAACAAAACAAAATCAGACCAAGCCAAACCCCTAACTACTTGACAGCACTGGAGAGCAAACAAAAGCAGGCATATCCTAAAGAGTTGCTGACACTTGGAAGAAGGATGTGAGTTTCTCAGTTTTTTAAGGACCGTTTAGTCTGACACCAGACCATAGTTAACACCTCAAAGGATGACTACATTTTTCATAGAAAATCTGGTCTTTATGTCCTAAAGCAATCAAGGAGAGAGCTGTAGGAAAGTGAGGAGGGGATCCCAGAAAGGAGACAACCAGAGAAAGAGAGAGAGAGAGAGAGAACCAAATTCTCTATATAATATCTGTTCAAATTTCTGCATGACTCTTGAACCATGGAAGCACAGGGCAGATTCCAAACAACACAGCTAAGTCTAAAAGAACTGACCTGATGATGGGCATGGAGGAGGGCACTAGTGGGGATGAGCACTGGGTGCTATATGGAAACCAACTTGACAATAAACTATTTAAAAAAATAATAAAGAGTTAAAAGAAAAAAAATAACTGACCTGAGATTTGAACTGCCATATAAGAGAGGGCATTTCCAGCTTAAATTCTATTAAGTAAATTGATCATTAAAACAAAAGAAACCAGGGGAGCCTGGGTGGCTCAGTCGGTTAAGCGTCTGACTTCAGCTCAGGCCATGATCTCATGGTTCGTAGGTTTGAGCCCCGCATTGGGCTCTGTGCTGACAGCTAGCTCAGAGCCTGGAGCTTGTGTTTGGATTCTCTGTCTCCCTTTCTCCCTGACCCTGCCCTGCTCGCACTGTCTCTCTCTGTCTCTCAAAAATAAATAAAAAACATTAATAAAAAAATGTAAAAAAAAAAAAACAAAAGAAACCAAAGACAACCTTGTTCAGAAGACAATAACAGAATGAACATAATAGAACACAGCAAAAACATTAAAAGCAAGATATTTATAAAATCCAGGCCCCAGATTACTTGACATACAAAGAACTGGTATGAGGTGACCCATTTTAAAAATAAAAGACAATCAACAGAGATCAAAGTTGAAATGAACCAGATAGGGCAGTTAGCAGACAAGGAGTTAAACCAGCTATTATAATTATCTCAATGATGGAAAGGAAATATGATCACAATGAACGAAAACACAGGAAATTTTGGCAGAGAAACAGAAACTTTAAAAAAGAACCAAACGGAAATTCTAAAACTGAAAAGTACAGTATCCAAAATAAAAGTAAGTGGATGAGCTTAATTCTAGAATAGAGATGGCAGAACAAAGAGAGAACTTAGAGAATACAAATTTATCCAATCTGAAGGACAGAGAGAAACTAACTGGAATCACAGAGAGAAGAGATTGAATCACTCAAAATACTTGAAGAAGAAAATAGTTGAAGATATCTCAAATATGATGAAAGGCATTAATCTATATATTCAAAGAGCTCAATAAACCCCAAGCAGGATACGTGTGAAAAAGGTTTGTCTAAAAATACCATAGTCAAATTGCTGAAAAGTAAACATAAACAGAAACTCTTTAGTTAGCTAAACTTATGGTGATAATCATTTTGCAATCTATGTAGGTCAAATCATACTGCTGAATGATGTCAAATCATACTATCTTAAACTTATACAGTACTGTATGTCAATTATATTCCTCAGTAAAGGTAGAATAGAGAAACTTAAAAGCAGCCAGGAAAACAAAAACAAAAACAAAAACAAACCTCTCTAATACATTACATACAAGGAAACAATTTGAACAGTTTGATTTCTTTCAGGAACAATATAGGCCAGAAATCAGGGGAACAAGATTTTTAAAGTGCATGAAGAAATAAAAATATCAGTTTATTCAGAATTCTGTATGCAGAGAAAAATTCTTTCAAGAATGAAGATGAATTAAATCTATTTTCAGACAAATGTAAATGCCAAGAATTTGTCATCCAAAGATTTGCAGTATAAGAAATGCAGGAGAAAGTTCAGATTGGAGGGAAGTGCTACCAGATATAAACACAGATCTTCAGGAAGGTATGAAGAACTTCGGAAATGATAGAGATCACACTGGAAAAGACACTTATTAAAAGTAAGCATGAAAACTGTACATTTTCAAGAGAACATAATCTTGTCTTAGAAGTGGTTCAACCATTTAGAGACCACTTAATGCCTATCAGAGGCTTCTCAGCACTGAGTCGAAAATTCCTTACCTAGGTTAGCCCCAATTGGGTCATAATATAGGAAATATCCAAAGCTGTCTGGTGAAAATTGGCTCAATTTAGGCAGATTATAAATATTTTAAATGGATTTCTTAATAATTAATGCTATTGTTA
>NW_027530366.1:1260661-1274606 GCF_008692635.1 Crocuta crocuta
TAGTTTATTGTCAAATTGGTTTCCATATAACACCCAGTGCTCATCCCCACAAGTGCCCTCCTCCATTCCCATCTCCCCCCTCCCCCCCACATCCATCAGTCCTCAGTTTGTTTCTCAGCATTCAAGAATCTCTCATGGTTTGCCTCTCTCCCTTTCCCCCACCATTTCACCCCTTCTTCTCCCCCATTGCTCATTTCTAAGAATTCATTCTGTCTTGGGAGTCTGGGTTTCAGTTATCATCAAAGAGCTGTTACTGGAAAGGTGATTATAATGAGGTCTGACACTGGCAAATTCAAATACTGTACAACTTGCTGCATCAGGAAAAGTTGTGGTTCTCCTCATTGCCTAACAAAAATGTAGCCTATCAGTGGGTGTAAGCAGAGACCAACTCTCAATTCACAGACATGTCATCTGACTCTGGGAAAGTTATTGTGTTTCTCAGAAGAATAAATTGTGTTCCTTCTAGGGAAATGTCCCAGGGCAGGGAGATCTAACTGAAAGCTAAGACATGCCCAGTAGCTGCTCAGTATCCATAAAGTATCTTTCTGCTTCCAGTTGGGCAAGAAAGCATAATCTTTTCTTAGAAGTAAAAAAAAAAAAAGTTCAATAATTAAGTGATGCAGCTTATCTAGAGGTCTTTCACATCTTCAAAAAATCTCCAGAAATATAAAGATCCATGGGTAAATTTTACCTCAATGTCTGAAAATATTTCAGGAACAAGAGTTACCAGTTCCTTTAAGCTGATAGTGAAATGAGGGAAAGAAAAACTAAGGGGAAGCTTGCTCTCAGTTGTTCAGTAAGGCATGCAAAGTGGCAGAGCTTAGAGCCTTCTAACCACTAGGCAATCCCCCTTAGCTACAAAGAAACTAAGCCCTGTATCATTACTTTTCTGTAAATATCCCAGTACCAAGTCACATAAATGAGATAAAGGCAAAGAGAACATTATAGGTTATAGGATACCATAGTAAAGTAAACTTCTGGGGAGCATTTAGTAACTGACAGTACCCCTAAATAAAGAAGTAGGTTTTTAATTCTTTGAAAGCCTTACCATTAAAGCACTTGATATCTAAGATACCTGTTTTCTTTATTTCTGTTTGGGTCAAAAAAATCTCTACTTTGGGAAGCAAACCCTAATAAACGCCTTTGGAGTGAAGGACTAAAAGGTACAATTTACCTAAGGAAGGGACTCTACCTAGCTTGGCTCATAGGTGGAGGTAGGAGGAGGGCTCTGAGCCACTGAAGTGGAGGCAGAAAGGGAAGTAGCTACCTCTGAGATTTGCCCCTTTTCCCATCCTGACATTTGGATCCAGTGCTAAAACCAAAAGAATGGTAGTGGCATGCAAAGACATTTTCCAAAAGTTTTCATTTGTAAATCTCCACCTGAAATTGACTGGGCCATGTCACCAATAGACTATGTTAAAAAAGGTAAGACAGTACTCCTAAATCTCCTATACCATTCTCCTGCCCACAGCCAATCTGTGATATCTTTCATTTAAACAGCAAACTGTTAGTGGTTTCTAAAAATGCATCACAATGGCTTTGAGTTTGTTTTAATAGTAACTTAGAAAGTCACACACTGCTCCACAATGGAGAAGAAACGTTTATATAGAATCAAACTAAAACCTGAAACAGCATAAAATGCATGGAGAGAATCACCTTTGTACCAGCTGACATTTTAAATTTATCACAAAGTAAGCAAATCACAGTCATTGCACATTATCTATATAGTTTCACAAAAAGTTATATGAACTTTAATTCATCTTACTCATGTTTTATGATAAGAACATGATTCTCAGTAAAGCAAAGTTCCTTATTAATTGTGTAACAAAATTGTACTTACCTAGACCTTCAACATTAACAGGCTACTTGGTGAGGAAGGGGTCAGATGAAGGAATGGAAAGGAATAGGTAGCCTCTACACTTATGTAGAAATTTGAATCTGAGATATCATTCAGTACAATGAAGGAAAGCAAAAATACAGGTTCTTAATCAATGCCTATTGTATGATATGTATGGAAATAAAAATAAGGTTGATTCAAATCGTGTTAGTAGGTGTTCTGATGGCTGAAAGCTAATAGCTAGTGTTAGTACACATAGGTCCTAACACAAGGCTATGCAGATGACTTTAATATCTATCTGCAAACAGCTCTACAGAGTTTGGAATGGCAGGCTTGGAAATCTAGAGAGAAAGCTATTTTAGCAGTCTCAGTATTTCATTTTATAAGAATGTTAGCAATCATCAAGTCCCTTTTTCTCTGGCTTGATGGTATAAAATCTCATTTTGGGGAGGATGTATGGGAGTATATTCTAGTGTCTACTGCTATGGCTCAAGTTTCTAGATATCATCCAAGGTTTAGCTTCTAATCTAGGCCAGCCTCTCAGTGAGAGAAACATGCAGGTTTTAAATGGTTCTGTAGAAAAAACGTTCTTACAATACACAGAACTGTCAGTGAAGTTACTGTAGACACTCACTTTTAGTTAAGAAAGGGCCTTTAACCTTCTCTTATTACCCTTTCCAATTGTATCTGCAGGAGCCTCACACACATATAAATCAGGAAAGTAAACCAATGAAAAAGACTCATTAGGAAACTAGTATGTCCAGCATATGCTACCAACGTGAGTGCCTAAGCTCCCTGAAGATGGGGACTTTTTCTTCCTACTCCATAACCTCTCTCTCACCAGAGTAAGACACTGTTGACTGCTGGTAGGATGATACTAAGACAGGAGCAGGTACTTTTTGACATGAGGAGGTTACTGGCTAGGTCATTGCCAAAGGCAACTGGGAAAAAAGGCTTAATATCAGAAACTTCCACCTTGATGAAACACATGACTTAGGAGTTGTAGCTTTGATCCACAGGCCAAGAAAAAGCTAGTCTAGTTGATTTAAGTCACTGAGATGCTCTGATTCTCTATGGGGTGCTAACAGACAGCCCCAATTTAAGAGGACAGTTGTCATTTTCTACAGGATACCTCTTTTCAGTTCTTAGAGTTTCCCATTATCAAGTTAAAATATGCAGAAGTTAAAAAAAGTCATGATTTAAAGAGGTACCAATGTAAAGTAGAAGAGGTCTTTTCAGGTTTAGGAAATGCAATGCCTGAGGAAGGTCATAAGCTGTGTTTCACTCTCAGTAGTTTTACTTATCAAGATTGAGGTATTCCAGGTGGACCTTAATTTAGTCCAATCCAGTAGGGAGGAAGCATTTTTCTGGTTTTTCACAAGTCTATGAAATACATCATGAAACATGAAGCTCTTGGCAAGTCATGCTAGCTATGTACTTTATCCTTGTCACTCTGCCAAAGAAGCTGTGCTACAATATTAAGTGATAGGGTGTATAGCTCTCATTCTCTATAGGCCCAGAGAAATGTCCAGCTTACTGGCTATCATTACTGAGAAGATAATTAAACTCAAGTATATACCTATCAGATAGGTAGGCTTGATAATAACTAGAGAGACTTGATGAATAATATTAATGGAAATATTTTATTGCAAAGTCATTTACAGGAGGGGTTGGTCTGAGCAAATCAGTGCTCAAATCAGAGACTCCCTTCCTCCTGTGAAAAGATAATATTGTACTAGTGGGGCTTTCTGCAATGGGTGGGGCAGTTCAGACGGCTTCTTCCGACCCTGAGAATGGATACAGGTGTACATGTATTGAAGAGAAGGTTGACACTTAATACTGCTTTTCTATAATTATAAGATATATTGAGCATTTTCTCTCGACTTTTATTCTTCTGAACTATTCAAACTAAATAGGTTGGATATTTTAAATTTAGGGTACTGAACTCTACTCCTCCCTTTGATGACTTTTGTTACCCTTCTAGCTCCCTGAGTGCAAATACCATTTGTTGAATTTTGTTTGTTTGAGGCTCAACAACTTTGGGTAGCCCTAGGATTCTAAAATCATTTTGTGCTAGTGTAAGACAACATATCCTTTTTTTGTTCCAAATTCTCTTTTTAAAAACAATTAAAATGTTACTAACTTTGTATGACTCTATTTATCAATTGCGCTGATGTCTTCAGGGATTTCTCCCCAGTGACTCCCAGATCCCTTTCCTAAGCCAGAACTGATGGCTCAGAAACTATCAATTTATGAACAGGATTTGTCATATTTTCCTCTAAATGCTCTTCACAGTTTTCAAACTGTTGCTACACAAACTATGTCATTTTTCTCATGAAAGAATATTGATATCTTCATTTTATAGGTTAGGAAATTGAGGTCCACAAAGATTAAATGACCCACTCAAGAGTGCAAGACAATTTACATTAACACTCCAAGTTGAGAAGAAGAATTTCTAGTCTTGAATTGACCACTTACTAGCTGTGTACTTTTGTGCACATCACTTGACATTTCTGTGTTTCAGTTTCCTCACATGTAAAACATGGCTTTCATACTTACCTATTTTCCCTTATGGAGTTGTTAATGATAAACTGAAATAATAGTATTTCCCTCTTATATAGCATTTACATTTTCAACTCTACACATCTTTTATCTCATTTGATCCTGCAAGAGTGGTTTCCTTATTATCTCCAAATTACAGGTGAAGAAATAGAGACTGACAAGCTGACTAACTTGGTCAAAGTCACACAGCTGCAATATATCATAGCTAAGACCCAGATTCTCTGACGCCAGGTCCAGTGTACTTTCCACTGCACCACACCTACTGGGAGGCTCACATAGGTGAGGCAACTGTAGTGAAAGTGATTTATAAAATGTAAATGCCTTACAAATGCTATATAAACGTTAAGGCATAGAACATGCATTGATAGACATAATAGGACTGCTACCACACTAGCAAAGAGGACTCAGAAACAAAGTTGAAAAAGTTGCTGCATACACAGATCAGAAGTGTCAGGGCTGGGTAAGGAAGCTGCCCATAGGAACAGAAGAACTTGAAGTATAGGTAACATCATGCCAAAGGCAGATCCATGAAAGCAAACCTCCCATCTTGGTTTTTAATCTTGAACTCAGAATAGCAATCTAATCACATCAGACATATTCTATGCTAAAAGTCATTTGAGCATAAGTGGAGAGCTGTGTGTCAACCTTAATCTGAAATCAGAGCCCTCTGTTACCTTTAAAGCTGCCACCTGTAAAGATGACTGAGTGGATTTGATAAAAGCTCCGAAATTTCAATGTTCCAATGTAACACCAGGCAGCTTCCAGCCTCAACTGTCAAGACGCTCTAATAAATGTAAGATAGCCCTAATATTATTAACGCTAGACACACAGGTCAGTAATTATTGGTGTACTCAAGATTAGCTAGCTTAGAGAGATAAACTTACAATGATCACAGCTACACTTTCACTACTAAGGTTTCTATCCAGTGGAATGCGCTCAAGACAAAACGTGCACATTTATTACACTTTTGGCAGCATGTGGTCTGGTCACAATGACAGGCTATAGAGCATATCTCAGTGCTTCATTAGAGCCTTGTTGTGACCATGGGAGCTTGGCGCTATTTAATTCTGACTAAACTCCAAATCAATAACTTGTTAAAGAAATAAACCAGAGTAAAAAGTTACCAACCTCAGCTTGTTTGCACCAAACGCTGATGTTTTTACGCTGGGCTTTTGTGAAATGGTCCCATGCCTTTTGTTTGGAGGCGGAATGGTACACAGCTACTATCTGCTCAACTGTAGCATCAGATCAGCAGTTGTATCAGGCCCGAGTATCATCCAGAGATGGTAAAAGAGAGGAAAAAAGAAATAAGAGAAGCGTTAGCCTTGTTGTATCTTCTATATGACACCACTAGACTATGGTTGTGATCAGAAAAGTTTACGTGTGTTGAGGTATCATGATCTTAAGGAAGACTCAAAGGTAGAGATATCAATATACAGAACGAAAAAAGGGAACTCCAGAAGGTTTGGGGTAAAATGGTGACTAAAGTGTTAATACAGTCAGTCTGTATTCATTCAGGCAGGAGAGGCAAGAGTTGAAGTTAATGTGATTTAGTACTAGTGGCCCAGCCTGGAATGGCAGTCAGAGGTGAACTGTACCAGCTCCTTTTGACTACTGGCTTCTTTCATAAACTAGCCTTCCAAAATGAGCCTGCATGCTTCACTTCAACAGAATCCATCTCTTTATTATTCTGAGGTATATTTAACCAGAGGCATCAAATCAGAACCTGAGATGAATGGAATCTATTTTAAGTCTATGTAGATAGGCTTGTTGACTGGAGAAATATAAGTTTTATGGGAGAATACTGTGTAAGTGCAGTCCTAAAGAGCATTTTTCAGAGTCTCTTAAAACGTCAAACAGAGAAATGTGTAAAATATTCTGTTACTTTTTCCTAACCAGTTCAAGAGAAGGGAAAGGAGGAAAAGGACAAAAGCCTCTTCCTGGGTGGGTATTCACAATAAGAAAATCCAGAGGTGTTATTTTTTTCTTAACAGCTCAGCTTATACCCTATTAACGATTTAAGGATTTATAATCCTTGCTTGCTTGCTGCTGTTTTTTTCTATTTATTTTGAAATCCTAAAAACATGTGCTTTCTCTGCCTAGATTCCATGTCCATATATATTTTGAAAACAAAAATGGAAAATGAAGGAACTCTTCCTTAATCCTAATTATGTATGAGTCAAGTATGGGAAGACAAATATGAAAAGAGTGGGCATTAATTGTTTAAAAGCCAAATCATAAAACTCTGTCCTTATTCTTAAGGTGAATAGAGTTCTCACTCAAAAGATGTGAATGTATAATTTTATAATATGTTGAACTAAAAATATCATGAGAATTTTTCTGATCTATCTCATTTAAGAGACCATAGAAAGGTTTGGAGTAGTACTTTTTGAAAATGGCCATTTTGGTGGCTTCCCATCCGACTCAGTGTCAATAACATCCAGAAAAAAAAAAGTGAAAGAAAATAAAGTAACAAAAGCAACAAGCAGAAGTAGCAAATTTTTATGCAATCACCCTGGGAAGCATAATTACACTTTGACTGAAATGTAGTACCTGAAAAACATGATAATGATGCTAATCTGAAGCAGAGAAGCTTACAAATGCTGATGCTGTAGTCTAACTTTAGCAATGAAATATCAAACTTTCCATTGAGGCCTGGAGCTGCTTATAACTTACTTTGAGAAGAAGCAAGAGTAAAAGCATGGGATTGTGGCCTAGCTGTCAGTGTTTCTAAGGAGCTGAAGGAGATATACCATAAAAAATGAACATAGAAGGTGTCTACATGAATCCCATTAAACTGGAGCTCAGGCATTTGGCAATATAAGAAGAGCACAAGGAAGTGAAGAAGAGATCCTTGTCCTTTGACATAGGATGGCTTTGTAGGCCTGGCTCCCGTGTGGAGAAAATGGTGCTTAAGTGAAGTGCCCTCTCACCCATCCACAGAACTGCGACTTCCACTCACATTGAATGAGAATTCCAGAAAGGGCCTGCTTAAATTTCTCCTTTGCCTCTTCCATGTCTTTCTCATGGGCAGCTTTCTCATTCACTAGGCGGCGAATGTGGCTGTTGGCTGACTGGATCATAGAGTAGAAGTTGTTGGCGCTGCGGCGGTTCACCTCTCCTCGCTCAATCCAGGTGAGCAAGGTCTGCACAGCTTCTGAGAATTTGGAATCATCTGAAAAAAGAGATTTTTCAAATCATTAAAAGTAACCATATCTGTATCTGGCCAACATGCTGTCAAGGAGGCCACCATGGCTTTTTGGAAGTGGTTGTTAAATGAACTGCTGAATAAGGAGATGTGCGTGCACATGCATGCACATGGACAGCAGGCAGGCAGGCTGACTGCAAGAACAAAAGACTCAAAAAGTGGTCAGATTGGCTGAAGTTTATGAAGAATTTTCAGAAAGAGAATTGCTTCTTTTTTTTTTAAAGTGTTCTTTACTGATATAGTTTTCACATATTGCAAATTTCTTAACCTCTCTGATTGTATGTGTGTGCCTGTGTGTAATGTGCAAATTAGCAATGAGAGAACTTCAGAATGCTACAGTCCTGGTTTTTTTAAATATTTCTTTATTTATTTTTAATGTTTTATTTATTTCTGAGAGAGAGACAGCATGAGCAGGGGAANTTTAACTTGAATTTGATAGTAACTCTGTCCTGAATCCATGAAATTACAGTGTTGGTAGGAGCTTTAAGAAAGTGTTAAATGGGTAGTTCTTTAGGTATGAACACTTACATTTTTTACCTTTTATAGCATCACTCCTGCATTCAATCCACTGCCCCAGGCTTTTCACTCAGTCCCAGTCAATCTATTTTGATGCAATTCATTCTGTTTCTACATTTCTCCACATCCTGATTCTCTTGCCTGAGGAACCCTCCAAGTAAATTTCTGCATTTTGTTAGGAGTNCCAGCCTCCCGAGATAGGCACTTAATATATTCTGTTGTTAAAGGCCCCTGAGAGAGAGAATCCATTAGCATCCTATTGAAGGCCTGTTCTGGGGCTCCACATGCTTCTCTGGCCAGAAACCCTCATGTCCAGTGGAAATAGCTCTCACTGTGATTTGAACTTCTTGTCTTTTGCCATTTTTCAGTGCAGACATATAATGAGAGGTAAACCTTCCCTTGAGAACAGGGTTTTGATTCATTACTTGCATAGAGTCTTTATGTTTGATGCTTATTTTCTGCATGAACTCTACACAACCTGCAAATTCATTCTTTAAAACAAATTCAGACAGACTTGTTTGGTGTCATATAAACATGACTTTTTCTTTTTCACCAATGCTTTCAGTCTTTCTAGATTTTCAAAATGTACCATTATTTCTGTGTCTCTATGCTGTTTTCTCTCTTCTTTTCTCTTACAGGAAGACAAAATCAATCCAAACAAAGGGTTTCTTAAATGTGTGAATCCCTTAGGCTATATGTTGCAAACAAGTTTAGTGAGTGAGACCTATTTGGAAAGTGGAATTAGCAACATCTTGCTGAGTTCAGAGCACAAGAAGCAGGGAAAATTCATACCATTAGAGCTGGGTTAGTATCATCAATAAGATCAATGAGACACCAGCATTCATCCAATAGAATCAACCATACTTGGAGAATGAGGAAGACTGGATTTGAACTACTAATATAGGAGACCAGGCAGAACGATTAATGTTAAATTAGAATAATGGTTTTGAGAGTTAAGCAGGGGGAACAGGAATAAATACTAAAGGGAGAATAGTCTGATTTAGTAATATCTCAAAGTCTCCATAGTCATCATGTGAAATAAGTTGGCCATTTTAAGTGATTAAAGAAGTCCTCTTTTGGTTGTGGTAGTTGTCTTTGAGTCATCTAAGAATGTACACTGTGACCACTCTTTGGGTCTCCATTTTCTCATCTGTAAAAAGGGAATTTTACCAGAGTTTTTCAGGGTCACATGAAGTTCTATTGTTCTGATTTAGAATTCAAAACTAATTTGTTATCTATAATGAAATGGGATGCTTACAGGTCCCCAGTCATGAATCACAAGTAAAATTCTCTGATGTAGAAAAGCGTGAAAAATGTGTTTCATCCTAGTCATTTTATGTGTTGAGAGAAAATCACCATCCCTTGAGACAGTGGAGGATCAGAAACACAGGTGTGAGGGACAAATCTTTCTAGTTCTTCAGTTACTGGGTACACCTCTCTATCCGTAAGAGTATGACATAAGAAATGCTTAGAACCTGTTAGTGGGAAATTCAAAAGATAATTGCCAATGGTACAAATGTATTTATTAAATTTCCTCAAAGGAAAGAGTTCTTTTAATCATGAAGCTCAAGTGCTTTCTATACCTTTCAGTTTTTCAGCAACAATGCTGCATTCATGATCAGAATAGTGGACCACTGGGGGTGGGGATGGTGGGCGCAATCTTTCTTCTTCCATCCTTCTACGGTGGCGCTCCTCCCTTGCTAGCATGCGCTGTTTGCATTCCCACTCATAAAGGTCATCTCGAGCCTGTGCAAAATCAACGTGGAGCCGGCCTGTGTCCTTCTTGTCAGTGCTAGAACCCAGGCGAATGCGGTAACCTAAGTGCACAAATGGGAGGGAGAAGAGTACAAGAGCAGCTCAGTGGGTGAGCAAAGGTAAGTACTTTTCCAAGTTCAGTGTTTCAGATGTAAATGCAGCAGTTTTAAGTAACCACATAATTCTCTTCACACTACTAGCTAAGCTAGGTGAACCATCAAAATACTTGGACTGTAGTTTCACTTCTGATAACAGTTTACTATTCTATGGGTTGGGTCAGTCTTGCTCCTAGGAGTTCTATTCCTCTATCTACCATCTTACCTCAGAGGTAAGAGAGAAGGTCTATGGGTAATGGTATTAAGAATGAGCCTTACAGGTCATCTCATGGTTCATGGATTTGAGCCCTGTGTCAGGCTCTGAGCTGGTAGCATGGGGCCTGCTTGGGATTCTCAGCACAGGGAGGGGAACTCAGTCAAAGTACGGTGATCTCCTTGAGTTGAGGAAATTGAACTGGGAATCCAGGGAGACTATGGAAGACAGAGTTTGTATGGCAGAATACTAGAAAGAAGAAAGCTATATAGAGAAGCAACTTCAGAGATCTGCAGAGGGTCCTCTACCTTTCNCCCACGTGTGTGTGTGTGTGTGTGTGTGTGTGTGTGTGTGTAAACTACCTATGCATTACAGGTAACAATCCCTGGAGCTCACACAGGGCTGGGAATAGTTCCTCTCTCTACCAGTCAGAGCAGAAAAATATGAATAGTTCATAGATTATTGAGTAGAGTAGTTAGAAGGGTTTTGCCTTAGTGGAGAAAAATGAGCCCTAGACTAAATCCTGCTCTGGTGTTGCTGAACAAAACTTAAAAAACAAGACCTAAAAAGAGAAAAGATTTTCCAAGTTACTTAACTACCTCCCAGAAGAAAGTTCAAGAACCTTTACAGGAATGAAAAATATCTGGCAATTCACAATGTTTGGTAAATTTCACAATGTTTGGTATCCAATAAAAATTGCCCAATATTCAAAGAATGAAGAAAATCATAAGAAAGATTTAAAAACTCAACAAATCAAAACAGACCTAGAAGTGATACACATAATTAATATACAAGGACACAAAAAAACTATTATAATTGGATTTCATATGCTTAAGAAGTTCATGTTCAACCATATTAACTAGAAACACAAAAGTAAAAAAAAGTAAAAAAAAAAGTAAAAAAAAAGTAACTAAAATCAAATTTCTAGACATTTAAAGTAAAATGTCTGAGTTGAAAAAAATTCACTGAATAGAAACAATGGCAAAATACTGCAGAAGAAAAGATTAATGGACTTGAAGACACAGCAATATAAGCTATGCAAAATGAAATACAGAGAAAAAGGACTGTAATAAAATGAACAGAGTACCAGTAAGCATGGGACAACTTCAAGAGGCTTAATATAGCCCAACTGGAGCCCTGACTGGAGAGAGGGGAGGGAATAGAAAAAAATATTTGAAGAAATAAGGGCAGAAAACTTTCCAAATTTAATGAAAACTCAGAGGTCTAAGAATTTCAATTAAACTCAAGCACAAGGAACGTGAAGGACATTACATCAGGCACATAAAAATCAAATTTCTCAACATCAATAATAAAGAGAATATCTTAAAAGCTGCTACAGACATAAGACACATTATACGCAGAGAAACAAAAAGATAACATCATATTTCTTATCGGGAACAATACAAGGAAGAAAAAAATGAAATAACATCTGAGGGGAAAAAAAACTGTCCACCTAGAATTCTACATTCAGAGAACCTATCTTTCAAAAAGAAAGGTGGAATAAATTCTTTTTGATATATACATCAGGAGCAGACTTGCACTATAAAAAATGTTAAAGGAAATTCAAGCACAGGAAAATGATACCAAATGGAAATTTTAATCTATACCAAGGAAGAGTATACATAATATATGATTCCATTTATATGAAACTCTAGAAAATGCACACTAATCTGACAGACAATGGACCAGTAGTTGTGTGGGGAGAGAAAAGGGGAGGGTTAGGAGGAAGGGATCATAAACAGGGTAGGTATGAAGGAAGCATTTGGCGGGGAGTGGACATGTCCATTATTTTGATTGTAGTGATGGTTTCACAGATGTACGCCTGTGTCACTAATACCAAATTGTAGTTTTGAAATATGTGAAATTCATTGTATGTCAATTGTTAAACTTCAATAAAGCTGTTACAAAGAATAGTGCCCATTAACACTAAAACTGCTACACATCCTTTTAAGACAGAAGAAGAATAAATGCATTTCAAATAAGCACATTCTGCTAGGGCCTTTTACAACTGACAATGCACTTTCACACTCAGGCATCTTGTTTGATCATCAGAGCCATTGAAAAATTGGTTATTAATGATTACCTTGCCTATTCTCTGAGGATCATGGAGAGTATCAAATGAGAGGATGATATGAAAGGTTGGTATAAACACACAACAGGTACTGTGATGCTATGAGGTTGGTGCACCGTGCACACCGCCAGCTCCCAAAGATGCTCAAACCCCAACAGAAAAAAAAGTGGTTATTTCTACATTCCCATCCCCTTTTCTAAAGGATTTTTGTTTAACTTCTTCCTTTTACAATGTGGGAGAGTAGCCAAGCAATTCAGGAGATTTCTAGCCCTTATGAGCTTTCAGGGAGCAGGTTAAAATTTAAAGGGCAAAATGTAGTTATTTTTCACATCACTGATTGCAATCCTCTTTCCTCTGGCAGCCCTGAGAATGTTTCCAGGAGGTGGTTGTTGCCAGAGAGCCGATTTCAATGATGTTTAGATGGATACCTCCTGAGCAGCGTGTCATCTTTTATGTACAGCTGTTCAGAGTTTTAAGACCTTTAAGTTCTTATTAAAATAGTCTACTGTGGAATGCTCTATCATCATTCCTAAGTGCTGTCAAATCTTTAGTATTTAGATTTTACAGCACTTAGCAAATGTAACAAGAGTATTCTACATCTCAATAGCCAAATTATGGAAGCAGCCCAAGTGTCCATTGATAGATGAATGGATACAAAAGAGGTAGTATATATACACAATGGAATATTATTCGGTCATAAAAAGAATGAAATACTGCCATTTGCAATGACATGGATGGAGCTAGAGAGTATTATGCTAAGTGAAATAAGTCAATCAGAGAAAGACAAATACCATATAATTTCACTCATGTGGAATTTAAGAAACAAAATAATCAGCAAAGGGGAATAAAAGAGAGAGACAAACCAAGAAACAGACTCTTAACTATAAAGAACACAGTAATAGTTCCTAGAGGGGAGATTGGTGGGGGGGATGGGTGAAATAGGTGATGGGAATTAAGGAGAGCACTTGTAATGAGAACTGGGTAATGTATGGAATTGTTGAATCATTATACTGTACACCTAAAACTAATATAATACTGTATGTTAACTAACTGTAATTAAAATTAAAAAAAAACTTGATAAAAAAGAGTATCTTACAACTACCTGCTCCTCTCCTTTCCCATGTTACCAGCCTACTTCTTCAAACCCACATTACCTTTTCTCTGCCTGTTGCAACAGACATCTAGCTGATCTCCCTTCATCTTTTTTCTTCTTTCCTCTAATCAAATTTTTATAGAGATGTCAGATTAATCTTTCAGAAACAATCATCTTGTTCAAAGTTTCCTTCAACATTTCCCTATTACTGGAGGTATAAAGACCCAACTGTTAAACCTTTCAAAGTGTGCTAATAGCTGATGTTTTCTTTCTTCCTTTCATGCCTAGTTAGTACACAAACTACTACTCATTGTTTCCTTGAATGTTTGTTAAAACTTACCACTTTTGAACCTTTGCTTTTGCTGTATCTCTGCCCCATTGTCTACATGCAAATGCTTTCTCTTTGTCAAAAACCTGGTCCAAATGGTATCTTTCTCGATACCCCCACAGTCAAGAGTTAGACATATTTTCTCCCTGTCCCCATCCCCTTCTCTCTTCTGAACTTCCCAAACACTTTATCCATACTTCAGCACTCCTTATTTTAAATTTTATCATTAGCGATGAGTGTGTCTTATTGATGTCTTCTGAAATGCC
>NW_027530366.1:1274784-1277310 GCF_008692635.1 Crocuta crocuta
TAGTGCTGAATGTTTTTCTTTTTTTAACAAATAAATGTATGACTGCATACTAACCCTAATCTCATTAAGGGGAAAAACTAGGATTTACTCATTTTCTTCTCTGCACAACACTCAGCACAATAGCTTACACAAAGGAGATGTCCAACAAGTGCCTGTTATATGAAAAGATTCTGACACCACAATATGTCTAGCACTTGGACCCAGTTCCTCCAAACCTTTAATCCTAGGCAAGGAAGTTGTTAATTGTTCTATGTCCTTTCTGATTACCCTGTCTTCTGCCTTTAGTCATATTTGCCCACTGCTCCATAGAGAACAACACCAATTCACAATAAGCAAAGGATCAGTCATGAAACTTTGTCTTGAAACGACTCCCAAAGAAACAAACTTAACTTTATAATATTTAACAGAAATCGTTCCAATTGTAATGCCTTGCCTCAGTCTCCCTAAATCTGAACTTCCATGAACAAGAGACTTTAGGCAAAGTAGTTCTTACTATCTGTACTCTGTCGCTTCTAGATTAGACTAATGCTACAGTTGGCTGACTTATCTTCTAGTAACCACCTTTGCCCATGCCCCTCAGTCTGTCCTTTACTTACTCAGAAGTGATATTTCTAAAATGTATATCAGATTATGTCATTCTACTACTTAAAATCCTCCAATGACTTCCCGTTGCATCCAGAATAATAAACTCATTACTGTAGATCATAAGGCCCAACATGGTTTGGTATTGCTTACCTCTCAGACTTCATTTCCCTTTACTGCCTCTCTCTCATTTACTTTGCTCCAGTCATGTTAACCTTCTCTGTTTTGCTTGAACATGCCAAGTCCATTTTCATCTCAGGGCCTTTAACTTGCTCTCTTATTTTGGAATGCTCAGCCCCCACATGTTCACATGGCAATCCCCTTCATATTGTTCAGATCTCAATTCAAATTCAAGTAGGAAGACTTGCTTTCCTAACAATGCTAGGCACATTTGCTATTTTTATCTTCTTCATAGCAGTTATTGATACCCAATATTAATTATTACTTACATATATATCATATTTTACCATCTCCATAATGCAATATCCCTGATGGCAGGAAGTTTGTCTATCTTGGTCTTTGCTGTATCCTCAGGAACCTAGTATTCTGTCTAGCTGTCAATAAATATTTCGTAACTAACTGACTTCCGTAGCTATTTCTGAGCATCTACATTTGTGCCAGGTTATGTGCCAGATGCTGGGGATTCGAAGTTAAATAAAACATAGTCCCTTCCCTTAAGGAGTTAATACTCTGGTCAGGGAGACAGGTGCAGAAAGAGACGGTTCTAGCATGGTGTTATAGGTGTCATGCTAGGAGGAAACATTGGGTGCTCTGGAAGTGCTGAGGAGGGGGTGCCCAGACCAGCTTGGGGCACAGAGGGGAAAGAAGTCAGAGAAAGCTTTCCAGAAGAGGTTATGCTTGAGATGGAGCATTGGGGATGTATATATGGGAGGTGGGATAGAAAAGATAATTGTAGTCAGAGGAAAAAACATAAGACCTTATGGCACACTGTGAGATCTACAATTAGCTCAGTGTGGTTAGGACATGGTATGTGAGGGAAGAACTGGGAGATGGATGGTGCTCAGAGGTAACACAGATAATCAAGGCCTTCAGATGTTAGAAGTAAGGAGTTTTGGACAATGGAGACAATTGAGAACTACCAAAGAACTTTAAAGGAAGAAGTTGGGTGAAAACATTCATTTTCCATCTCTGAAGGCAAGAGAGGATACTGTGCCGGTGGGCACACTGCTCATGACTAAACACTTACCAGAGAGATAGAGGGCTTTGTCCACCATGTACTCTTCAGCAAAGCGAATATGACAAAAGTTCTTTTTGCTCTTCCGAATAGCAATGATCTCTCCACACTGTTCGAACACTTCCACAATGATCTGCTCAGTTCCATTTTCAGGCAGGCCACCCACAAATACTGTTTTGCACCCTGGTGGGCGTTCTCGAGTTGCAGGAGGTGGAAGATCTAAGCAGAATTGCAAAAGCATTTGAAATTAAAATGATTGCTTGGGACAGACCTCATAGAAATCTAACATGTCCCAGAGATAGCCCTAATGTCCCCATCAGACTTTTGCCTAAGAGTATGAGAAAAATGTGGCCTCGAAGGTGCTCCACAGCACATGAAAATCATTTTCTTCAATGGTTTGGTGATCATGACATCTAAACGATAAAAACTCAGATCCATTTGTCTCATCCAGAGTTCGTTAATTCTGTTCTTTACTTTTGTTGTGACAATGTAGCTATACCCAATTTTTGGTTGTTTCTGCTAAGAAGACAGTGGGGAGATCCCACTCACTTTAAATTCTTACTTTTAGGAATTCTCAGAACAAAGGTCTCTGAGAAAAGGGTTGTTTAGTTGATGGTTACTAAATTCCCTCTGTTCATAATTACTGAAATAACTGTTTCAGAATTAATTTGACAATGACAGGGTAAACATTTACAAAAATATTTATGAGTGTCAGAATGATATGGCTGACAAAGTCAGCCAGAACACAA
>NW_027530366.1:1277401-1279087 GCF_008692635.1 Crocuta crocuta
TTTTTTTTTTTTTTTTGTCTTTAAATATCAGCAAGCCTTTCCTCAAATTCCTTGCGGGAGAGATGAGGTCCAGAGTCAATTGTGCAGCATTTAGAGGGAAGTATGAAAGAGAGCAGAGAAAGTAAGCTCATCTGGGAAATCATTAACTAAAATGAGATAAATTTGGCTATAGAGAGTCATTAAAAACCTACTTAATGAGATGATTCTCCCTCTGCTAAAAAATATGCTTTCTACTCACTCATACATAAAGCTTGTTGGATCTATCAGCTCCTTGTTGCTATTTATATGTATCCAAGCATTTTCTAAGCAAAATTCTACAGTTCATAGCCCAACAAAACAAAGCATGATGGTCAAGGGTTTGTGTGTGTGTGTGTGTGTGTGTGTGTGTGTGTTAGTTTTGTTATCTGCAAGGATTTATTTGGTGTAATCTATTCTTTCCATTCAGCTCTTCACAATAATTCTCCCAGCTCAAGATTTGGAGAGCTCAACTAGTGATTACTGCTCCCATGCAAAAATAAATGAGTCTCACTTGTAGATTGGGCCAAGGCCCCCACCTGACACTTATCCAAGTTGGCAAGCAGATGATTTGGGAGCTTCCTTGGTTATGAACATCTCTAGCTTCCTCATTTTGCTACCACTGTCTGACTTATCAGTGTGGCTCAGAATCATCAGGTTCTCATGATGGTCTCTTCCTTTCTATTTAGTCAATAAAAGGGATAAAAGGATTCAGGGAACTTAAAAAGTTTCTGTTAATTAAAAAAATTTCTGTAATTTCAAAAACACACTATATTGGTTTTTTGTTCCATAGGAGAAGTTTAAAGGGAAAAGGAAGATAACCTAGCAAGCAGGAATGTGAAATGTCTTAGTCATGGGCACTGTAATGATGTGGTTTAGGCAAAAAAAGGGAAATGAGGTCCAGAACCTCTTAAGACTTCTGCTTCTGAGTTTTTAAGAAATGGAAGGTTTCTAACATCACACTTCCAGTGATTCTCAACACCGACAGCACATTAGAATCAACTTGGGAGTCAAACAAACAAAAAATTCCTGGGCCCACTCCAGAGAATAATTTAATTAGTTTGGGGTACAGCCTGTGCATTACCTTTTTAAAAGCTCCTCAGGCAACTCTAACGGTAGCTAGGATTGAAAACCACTGACTTGGTCTAAACTTCTCATATTACAAAGAAAAACTTTAGCTGAGTGAAGCTGAATGACTCATTCAAGGTCACCAAATTGGATAGAAAGAAGGAACATGAACTTGGAACAGACAAACCTCGATTTAAACCTTAACTTAGTAAGTGCATAACCTTGTGAAAATTACATAACCTCTGGGAACCTAATTCTTTCATCTTTAAAATAGGGACACTGTCCTCTACCTTACAAGGAGTTTTGTAGGACAGTTGATAATCTACTGTCTATATTGCAAGTGCTAAAATGCCTAGCTTTTGATAGGATCCCAATTGGTAGTTATTGTAGTGTTATTATTATATACTGTTATAGAACCCAGGTTTTCTGATTATCAATCTGGGGCTTTCTAAAGCACTACTACAAGACTGGTNAGAGGAATCTACAGCTGTGAAGACACGTATGGTTTTGACCATGGAACACAACCTAGCCACTGACTATATAGGTAAAGAATTTTCAGGAGCACCCTTACAGTTAGAGCCATGTTTTCAAATCAATGGCTTC
>NW_027530366.1:1279121-1280056 GCF_008692635.1 Crocuta crocuta
TTTAAGAAATTTTATGGTAAAGAATCTTTTTGTGAAGTAAATGTTCACTTTTTTAAAATTATTTAAGTTTGCTTAGGTAGGCCTACCTTTTGGTCCACTGAGAGACTCTAAAGAATGCCTGGTTACTGCTGCAGTTACATATAACACCGAAAATACAAAGGCTCTTTCCTTTGACTACATTTGCGGGATTCAAAAATTCTGTGATGAAGACATCACTCTATTTAGATGCTGTGATTATTCTGTGGTAACTGCTAAGTAAAAAAGCATAAAAGCCACTAAGAATAGTGTCAAGAATGCTGGGGGTTTATTTGTTTTCCTTGGGTAAATGTAGAAAGCCTCTTTGGTAGCATTCACTGAGATTTAGATGTATGCCACCAAACAAGGCAATGGGCTGTACTATCTTCCTTAGTGGACAGCTCTTATTCTTTAATTAACAGCTCAAAGCACTTTATTGTCTGGGCCTGATTTACTAATCCCACTGGAATACAGTGATCTGGGCACAGCAATGATAACTCCATAGGAGAGCAAATTCAAAGTCCACCTATTAATCAGGTAATGTGCTAAATTAAATTACTGTAACACCCCAATCACTACTCTGGATAGAGAAGAAGAAGAGTCTATGTACAATGATTCAAGATAACTGAGAGTATAAAAAACTTTAGTCTCTGGTAATGGAAAAGGAGGAGCTTCTAGAAATTCTAATTACAAAGCACCTACCCTGGGGAGCTCTTTTGGGGCTATCAGCATTAAGATCAGAGTCACTGCTGATCTTTGAGAAGTGAGTCAGAGGGCAACATGGAGGACCTATAAACCACTTGCATCTTGCTTTTCAAAGGAGCATCACAGATCACTTAACTGGTTTGCCAGAATTTACATACTGCAAAGTATTTTAGTTGATTTTATTAGTTTCCCAAGACTGAAGGCCCCCTAAATAA
>NW_027530366.1:1280185-1280887 GCF_008692635.1 Crocuta crocuta
TCCCCTAAATAATCAGCAGGGGTCAGATATATTTTAATGTAATTCCAACTGATTAGAAATAATCAGAAGACTGGTGAAGTTTTATTAATTCTCATTTTACCTACTTTCTCTAATTTTCTTTATAGAACCCAGCCCTAGGAGCTAAAATGAGGTTGGCCTGATATGGTAAAATGAAAAAATCATTCTTTTTTTGGCTCTTGGGTGCTTTCCCACATCCCTGTACACAGATAGCATATGATATTCCACCATTTATTCCACATTTACTGTTAACTTGACAGTAGATTCCAAAAGCAACCTCTTCATATAGAAGGTCTATCAGCTGAAGTGGGAGGAAAACCAATAGTGTGGTGTCCTGAAAGCCAAGTAAAGAAAGTATACCAATGAGTGGGGCGCCTGGGTGGCTTAGTCGGTTGGGCGTCCGACTTTCGCTTAGGTCATGATCTCGCGGTTCGTGGGTTCGAGCCCCGCGTCGGGCTCTGTGCTGACTGCCAGCTCAGAGCCTGGAGCCTGTTTCAGTCTGTGACTCCCTCTCTCTCTGACCCTCCCCTGCTCATGCTGTCTCTCTCTCTCCTAGAAATAAATACAACATTTAAAAAAAAATTTTTAAAGAAAGTATACCAATGAGTAAGAAGTAATCAACTGTGTTGCCTATGACTTTTAGGTCAATTAGGACGAGAACTGAGAATTGACTACAGGATTTAG
>NW_027530366.1:1280911-1294272 GCF_008692635.1 Crocuta crocuta
TCACTAGTGTTTTTTTTTTTTTTAAGTTTATTTATTTTTAGAGAGACAGAGACAGCATGAGTGGGGGAAGGGCAGAGAGAGGATCCTAAGCAGGTTTCATGCTGTCAATGCAGAGCATGATGTGGGCTCAATCTCAGCCAACTGTGAGATCATGACCTGAGCTGAAACCAAGAGTTGGACACTTAACTGAATGAACCACCCAGGTGCCCCTGGTCACTAGAGTTCTCAAATAAGGGACATTCTGATAGAGGGGTGGGGCAAAAACATAAAAAAAGACTTAAAAGAGAATTGGAAAATAACTGGAAACAGCTAGTAAAGAGGATGTTTGCAGCTACTGGGTATACAGAAATGCAGACTCCTCTTTCTCTTTTACATTTTCAAATATTGGAATTCCTCAGGGCACTCAGCTTGTCATCCTTTTCTGATCTATATAATCTCTCTAGTGGTCTTAGTCATTCTTACACCTTCAAATCACCTAATGTTTCAAGAAGGACGAAGGGGTTCCTAGTACTAAGAATAGCAGAGAAATGAAGTAATTTAAAGGCTAAAAATTACCCATTGGACTTAGCACTCAATATTTAAGTGGAAATGAATTAGAGCAATGAATGATTAACTATTGTTTTAATTTCCATATCTTCCATGTGGAAATGTTCCAGGAGAAAGTAGGCTTATAGTTGAGCTGGAGAGGAGTGTGGTATTGGGAAGCAGCTGCACTTGACTAAAGGATGGGTATGTGGCAAGTAGAAATAATGGATTGAAGACAGTCAGATGAAGCATACCAGTGAATTTTGAAGTCAAGAGTTCGACTTGGTGCTTGTAGGCAATAGGAAGCTTGGGGCTTATGGGTTCTGTATATTTGACAAGCACCTGGATAAAGTGTCAGGTGGGAGAGGAGGGAAGGAATTGATGGTAAAAATACTGTCTAACGAAGCAACAAGACAGAAGCAGATTGGATGGGTCCGTAAAGAAACTGTGAGAGTACCCAGATCACAGGACCTTACTGCTGAGAGGCCACTGAGTGCAAGAGAATATACCAGAGACAGAAGCAGAATATACTGGAGGCAGGCCCAAGTACTGGGGTTTATAATCAAGGCCTTATCAGAAAAGGTTGGTAAGCTCTGGAGAAGATAAGTGACTCAGTTGTACCAAATCCCTGCTCTTCCCATCACACTTTCACAGTGTGGGGCTGTGAACAAAAATGGCACTTGCTATGCTTTCAGCACCAAATTTGAGGGAGTCTTCTCTATTAGCCATTGTGTTTCCCCCACACAATTAACTTGAGCCCCCTTTTGACAAAATCCAAGTTCTGAACAGGAAACAGAGCACCAGTTCACTTTAAGCTGTGTCAGGACTGTTAGTTTTTAATTCAGTTCCAAAGCTAGGTTCCTTCTCCGAAGCCACCACTTTACTGGTACTAATTGCTCTGTCCATATTCTTAACACGGAGATGGAAGAACAAAAGACTTGAGCCGTGAAGGTAAAATGCTTCCCTCTCACTCTGTGGCTCTTCCAGTTCAGATTCAAGAAGGCATGACTGTAGGTGGGAAAGATGAATGTATTTGAGGGATGTTTATCGGTTTCCTAGAGACTATCAAAAGTTAGAGCCTCTTTAAGCCATGTATGTCTACATACCTTTAAAGACTACTCAACAATGTGGTCTATGCGTTATACACTATGTATCTGTTATTCCTTGGAAATTCAGAGACTGAATATCCTGTAAAGTCATCTCTTGTACCCAACCTCGACATTACAGGGTATGAGCCATCCTGTTATGTTAGATTTGATTGAGATAATGAAAGCCTAGATTAGGCTGATTATATGATAAATGAATGATTAAACCAGCAGGATTCTATCTTTACATAAGCAAGAGGTTTTAACACTGGAAATGCCTAAATTCGTGGCTTTTGAAGTGAAAAAAGGTAGAATTAGTGATTCACAGCTTTCTCTAATCGAAAAGCAACACATTGGATGAAAGGGAAAAAAGTCGATTGCCCATTTGTAGGGACAGTGGCACTAAGAGGAAGAGACAAGGGTACACCAGTGCCATTCATTCATCTAGGCACTAGACTAATTCAGTCCTCTGAGATGTTAGCCTCCTAGATTTCTTACTGGCCTGGAAGGAAGTACCCTGCTGACAATCAAGTTCAATGAACTGAAGAAAGCATTAAGAACATTTCTCACTACCAAAAAGGGCTGAGATGATATGGTTGACCAACCCTGACTGATTCTAAAGTCCTTTTAGCTATGAATAGACTACACTAAGTAGAATTTGGGTCCCTGCCAGGGCCTGATTCCATGATTAACTAATTTCTGTGTAAGGTAGGAGATGAAAGAGTTGTCTGAAGTCACATGTCAAAAGTTCATGTTTATTGTGATAAGGCAAGTTCATTTGATCTATGGCCTAAACCCTGAATGTGTCTCTTAACAGCTTTAATTTTAGCACTGTAGTGGCAGCTCCCTTAAGTAGGTCACCCAGAACCACCAGAACTGTGGAAATAGCTTTAATGAGGCTTGGGTCATATGCAGAAATAACATCTGATCACTTAAAGTAAATAAAACCCCAAATAGATCTAGAAAAATGCTTGAGTCAATTATTGCTGCTATATTTTAAGTGAAATATGGCCATCATATATTTGCAGATATTTTTAAGAGTCTAAGGAGAAACCTATTCATTACTGACAAGATAGATCCCTAGATCATTTCCACATGAATTTCATTGACTGAATGGATGCAAGTGGTTTGACTTAGTCTCAGTATTCCTCTTTGCCCTCGTAGCAAATTAAACCTCACCCCACTGTCTATTGCAGCCCATCAGTTGAATAGCAGTAGTTTGAGTGATGTGTAAATAGCTAGGAGCAATGGAGGATTCTTAGCACCAAATATATATTCTCATGTGCCTCAGGCAGGCTTAGACACACTCTACTACTGCCATTATCAGCATGTAGGCCAGTTATGAAAAAGACAGTCTGTAAATGACAGTGTTGAACAATTTGTGTCAGGTGTCTCTTTCTGTACGAACACACTTGAATTCCTTACCGGATGGCAGTAGAAACACATTTTATCATTTGTACTGCAACCAACACACAGAAATCTACTGTTCTGTGCATAAAATTCAGCCTTGGCTAATAAGAGAAAATTTCCCCATCTTCTTTTTTCTAGGTGAAGCTTCTGTACATACATCTATTGAGCCCTAGGGTATTCTTTTGAAGAAGAAGAAAGTGTTCCTAGACACCAAAACATTATGACTTGTGTGGAGAAAAAGCAGAATATTACTTGGATTTGGAGGGAAAAGTGTGCAGCTTTTACAGTGTATGATCTCTTTTACTACTGGCATATCTGGTGGAATTGGAGGAGGTACTATTCCCAAGCCAGGCATCATTGGAGTTATTGGTGGAATTCCAGTCATCATTCCAAGAGCAGGGTCAAAGTCTAAAAAAAGGAGAGGAAAGAGAGAACAATAAATGACACCAGGCAAGGCCAAGTGGAGACAGAATGTTACCTTATAAATTTCAAACCAAGGGTCTTTCTAAGATGGAGGCAAAATATTTAAGAAAACATGGTATTAGTATTAGGTCTTAAATACTATATTCTACTTGTGCATTTTCCTTTTGGGATAGGGCTGTTTTTGCATCACCAGTCTATTTGTTTCTATATCACATTTTTGACATCCAAGGCCTTTCATACTATGTGCCTTGTTTGTTAATCTTGCCTTTACTAGTTTGCAACACATACCCTCTGCTCCATTCAGATAAGGCTCCCTGCTATCCCTATTAACACTTTTTGTCTTTTTGCAGGTAGCATGGTATTAAGAGCATACAATTTTGGGGATAAGGCAGACCTGACTTCTACTTTNGTGCCCGTTTCTCCACATCCTCGCCAGCAACAGGATGAATCTTTTGAACTTCCATTTCCTCATTTGCAAACACCTACCTTATAGAGAGCTTGTGATGAATAAACAAAACAATGAATGCAATGCACTTAGCATAATGCATAGCACAAAAATACTCAATGAATAACTATTCTCCATGCTTTTATTCATATTGTTCTCTCTGACTGGAATCACTGGAGTTTTCCCCAATTCTCCCCATACTTAAGGCCTGCCTTAAGTCTCCCCCTCCCTGAAGAACTTTTTCCAGATAATTCTGGTTCATTCTCAACTCTGTGTTGAAAAATTGTTGTATACTTGTTGCCACTGAACAACAAGTTTTATTTTGCATCATGTTTTGTTTTATTCAGGGATGTTTCTAGGATGTGTAGGGGCCCCCAAACAAATATTTTTCTGTGGGGCTCATCTATATACATAATTCGATTTACCCCAAATGAACATCAACACTATTTTGGTGGCACAATCTCATGTGATACCATGAAAGAAATACCATACCAGGAAGCTGGAGAGATTTACTTGCCAGGCTACTTCCTGGAACATAGTTTGAGAGGACTCCATAGGCCTGAGTTCTGAAGCTTCTTGGAGAATCTGGTTGACTCCACATGTGGGGTAGAGGATTGGAGAACGCCCCAAAGGGGAGAAATGACAACTGGGGTCCACACAGATTCAGGCTGAGATTGGGACTCCTTGCTAAGACAACACTGCAGGCCCTGGTCAGTCCTAGACAACGAAGAGGAACTTTAAAAATTGTGAGAAAGGTGCTTCTTGCTATTAGAACCTGTATAGGACCTGTTCTGAACTCAGTACATCTACCCTGATCACACTAACTAACTTAGCACTAGGTGGGGGGACTTAGAAAATATCCAGGCAGGTATTTCAAAGCAGGAGGTCCTCTGAGAATGCAGGCCTAGGGCAAAGGCCCCTCTTTCCTGGGTCTATGGGTGGTACTGATTTTGTTTAAATTTTGTCTCTATGTCAAAATGCAAGTTTGAGAGAAGGAAATCCATTCTACTTCCCTATTCTCAGCTCTGTCCTCTGCTACAGAATGCACAGAAGGCTGCAAACAAAGAAAGTACTGCATAAGGAGTTGTGATAATGTAGGGGCAGTTGCAGTAGCAGTAATGTGCCTGAATCCCAAAAACTTCACTCTGCTCACCACAAAAGCACGAGGGGGCAATCCTTATAAGCCTCCTCAAGGAGGCTCAGAATACCCTGGGTGGTTCTCCAAGATGTTGAAGGGATGGATCTTAACAGTGGGAAGAATGTGTGTCCCTATAGAAGTGGAACTTCAGGTACAATAGGCCCAGTAGGGGTGAGTCTTGTGACTGGGCAGATAGGCAGGCAGGTAGCACATGTGCACAGCCAGTCCACAAGAGCTAGGTCATTCCCCATCTTCCACATGCCTGTCATGCTGAAATATCAAGACCCTAGATATGTCTGAGAACAAAAAAATTTCTTTCAAGAAATTTCCAAGAAATTAGGGAAAAATTTATTTTTCTGAAAACAAATTTACTTTTAGCCTTCACTTGCAATCTCACCCAACATGCAGTCTTACACATGCATGTGAGCACATGTGTGTACTCTCTCTCCCTCCCTTCCTTCCTCCTTGTGGCTTTCTTGTCTCTACTTTTCTCCACATACTAGTGGAAGGTTTCTTAATATCTGTGTATCACCATTTCTTTTTTGATAAAAGTGGGGATAAATGATGACATTTAGCTCAAAGGATGAAAGGACAGAACAGATATTAAAACCTCTGGCATGATAGGTGGTAGTCCTGGTAGGTAAGTTTCCTTCCTTCCATTCAAGACATGCATACACACACCAATAAATTCACTTATTTGGGTATTCATTCCCACATTCCACAAGCATTTGTGATAAATTTTTATTTATTTATTTATTTAAAAAAGTTTTTTAATGTTTTATTTATTCCTGAGAGAGACAGTATGAGCAGGGGAGGGTCAGAGAGAGAGGGAGACCAGAATCTGAAACAGGCTCCAGGCTCTGAGCTAGCTGTCAGCACAGAGCCCGACGCGGGGCTCGAACCCACGAACCGTGAGATCATGACCTGAGCCGAAGTCGGACGCTTAAGCGACTGAGCCACCCAGGCACCCCTGTGATAAATTTTTATATGTCAGGCTCTATCAGGTGGGGGCAGGGGGTCCAGGCCTTCCTTTCCATCTTGGAGGACTTAGGCCACAGATACTCTGTGTTCCTATGCTGAAGAATAAGAGCACTGTGGTTAAAAAGGCCATTTACGTCTTCGGAAAATTTGATTCCTTGTGTTTATGATTTTGGAAAAATTGTTAACATTATCTCACCCATTTACAAACTGTTAATTTTCAGTAGGAAAAGATCAGATTAAATTGTGTGCCAACTAAACAATTCCATCTATTTTTCCTCTCCAACTGAAATGTTTGTCTTCTTTTTATTATTCTGCCTGCCTCCTCATTGTTATTCATTCGGCTCTGTCACTCACAACTCTGCCTTACCACAGATTACAGAAACATCAGTTCATTAAGCAAGTCCTGCCACTTTGGCTGAGAAAGAAATGCCCATCTCCATGTACTACCTACTAACAAATGGAGACAAACAAAAAACAAATACACAAGATAAATATAACTCCTGACTGATGTACTCACCACTCTGTTTGGTATGATTACATTAATATTTTATGAAATTCATTTAAAAGCAAGTGTATTCACGATATATGACTAAAGCAAGGACTAGATAAACTCCCTTTCTTCCTCTTGTTCAACATGCCAAGAGTTCCATAGGCTACACTGCCTAGCAGGGCTTGCTAAAGGGCAGGCTGCACATGAGATTTCCAAGGCTCCTAACACATTGATTATTTCTTTTGTTTATCTTCAACCATTAAGCACCCAAATCAATGTGAATTTCCAATGTCAACCAAGAAAATAACCTTTTGAAGTCATGGGACTTATACAAGTATTGCAGAACCTGAAGTATCAAAGAAGTCCAACAATTTAAAACACATTGGGAATAGGACGCCAGAGAGATTATCTCTCTCTTTGAGACTTCCAGCCTGGCTTGAGGAGTATATCAGTAACTACATAGTATTAATATTTATGTTAGGAATACAGACTTCTGAAGGAGACTTGAAATTGTCTTATATAAGGGCTATGGAAAAGGCCAAGGTATTCTTCCAAAGTCCTTCCCACAATACAATAAACATCCTGTTCTGTTTTGGTTTTATATCACTCCTTCCAGCACCTTTTCCCTGCAGCCCTTCTGACTTGGTATTGTTATGCCTGGAAGTGTCATAATATATTGGTTTGCATTCATCTTCTGATTCATGAACTTCCCAAAGTCCCAGCTTACTGGAAATGCCATAATTGCTGTGTGTCAATTGGGCCGGCTTGCTCCTCTGAGTTGCAGCTCTACCACATGATTCCAAGTAATATTTCAGGGTGGTCTTAAGCTTTCATGCTCTCTAGCAACTTGTGGTCATTCTACCTAGAGTAGTTACCTGGCAGTATAATTATCCCCCATTCTCTTTACACATTTGAGCCAGGGAGTTACATTACAGGCACAAACAATTTCTATGCTGCCATATGTCATCCATATGTCCAACCATTCAATAGTCTGATGCCAGGCCCTGCGCCAGATGTTGGGATTTAAGGAATGACTAAGACAAAATCCTCAGCCTCATAGTCTAGTTTTGAAATGTCCATGTAGTTACACTGCTGTATCACCAATTATTATCAACAGCCAAATTGTTTGCTGGATGCTTACAATGTGCTAGGTACTGTGTTAAGCATTTTATGTAATTATGTTCCAAGAAGACCATGAACTAGCTACTGTTATTAATCCTTCATTTTATAAAGAAATTGTAGCTCAGAGTGTTGAGTTCTTGCCCAAGATTATGCAGCCAGTAAGAAGTAAAACTAGGATTCAAATCCAGGTTGGTCTAACTATTAATACTCTTAACCGCTACACTGCCTCAAAATGCAGTGTGACAATTATTTTAATGAATTAACTTAATTATAGGTATAAGGTGAAACTGGTATGATGAAAAACATGGCACATAACAACGAAGTGTTTCCATACAGTTATTTTTTTTCCTAATGTGACAGGTTAAAGGTGGATACAAATTTTGTGACACCCCTTTCACCAAGAGGTAAAGTCTATGTAACCCATCCCCACTTGACTCTGGACGGGCTCCATACTGCTTTGACATAAGAGATGTTGTATCTGTTTTCAGGCTCAGGCCTTGAGAGAGACACCATTCCCACTTCTTGTTTCTGGGAATGCATGCTATCGGAGCTTCAAGACACCATGTAACACGTCGGACTACTGTGGTAGAGAGACATGCAGAGAGGGTGTTAGAGTAAATGAAAGGAGAGAGATCTAGCTGAACTCAGTGTTTTTAGCTGCCCCTGCCAAGGTGCCATGCATATGAATAAAGTTGTCATGAAACCTCCAGAGTAGACTACCATAGCTAAGGCATCCCAGTTGATACCATATGGCATAGAAGGATTGCTCATAAGAGTCCTGCCTAAATTCTTCACCCAGAAAATCTTAAAATAGAATAAAATGATTGTTTTTTAAGCTACTAAGTTACAGTTTTTCATATAGCAATAGATAGACTATGCAGCATGCTAGGGAGTGGAGGGTGATTAGTTGATTAATAGAGTTGGCTATTTTCAAATAATGGAAATAGAAAGTACACTAAGCACCAGAACTAGACTGACCATGATTTTTCTCAGATTATTGAGACGGTACATGAACAACTAAGTGTTTCCATACAGTTAGGAAATTGCAGACACATACAATCCTGCAAAGCCTCAGAGCCACTGTCTCGAGCACTTGTGATCACTGTACTGTACGGATGGTTGAAACAATGCCAGGTGACTGATAGGGCTAAGACTACAGATGGGCTAAGACTACAGATGTCTACAAAACACTAGAAACCTTAGAGGTTGCCCATTTTTGATGCCTGACAAAGTTACCACACACACCAACTATATGGTTCAGTTCTTGATATTTTCTGGCAGGAAGGTTCACACTGGTTTTCTTCCTGTAAAATGCAAACTTCACTTTTGTAGTGGGGGAGACAGATGGTGTCCATAATACTATTAACCATTAATTGAGTGTGTATGAATTTTCAAGTTTTATACATATTATCTCATTTAAATTTATTTTCACAATCCTAAGGAATGGGCAATATATTACTTCTTATTTTACAGATGAGGAAATTGAAGCTCACAGAATTAACACTATAAGACCATACAGTAGGTGGCTCTTACTAACCACATTCTCAATCATTCATCTATAATGCTTCCCACAAAGTCCACTGAAAAAAAGAGATACTCCCTGTCAGATTAAGCTCTGTCTCTACCTACTCAACCTGTAGCAGGCCTTCAAATGTTTCTCTCCAAAAGGCTACCATCTGGTTGCTTATCTCTACACTTAGAACTTCATGTTCAGATATTGATATATGTATTACCACACTAATAGGTAATTTAGAAGCCTTTTTAAAATCCATTGTCTCAACTTTGACCCACAGACGAAGTTAAAATTGTGGTAGTGTATGAACTAGAGGTGGGCAAAGGTAGGAGGTGACACATTTACTGTTGGTCTTGCCTTTTTAGAACTGGACCTGGTTTTGCCTAGCTGGAAGCCCCTTCATACCCTCAGAAAGGCTCTGCCTGCACCTAGTGACTTCTTGTCATCCAAGTGCCCCCCAGGCCCATAAAGGCATTTTCTTTCTGTTAGGTGTTCAAGAGACTCTTTGAGCACCAGAAGGTAGTTGGCACTCACAATAAAACCATTGAAATGCAACCATAGATTAGTCTAAAATAAGTGTTTCAAATGAGATCTAAATGTAATTAAGGCATCACGAAAAATTGATTCCAATTCAGGTATACATTTCTGGGACTTTATTGCTATTTCTTTAGAGTTCCTACAAAATTCATTGGAAAGTAAGAATTGGGCCTGAGTATTGAGAAATTTTAACCTACTACAGTCCTGACTGCCTCTTCATGCAAATCCTCAAAAAGCCTTTTCAAGCAGTCAACCTGAAGAGAGAACATGTATTTCTAAGGACAGCCTGGTTACACTGCGAGATGGTCCTGCAGTTATCAGTAGCCCTCTTGGAAATAGAGCACTAGTTCCCAAATTTTTCCATAATGACTCAAATTCTAGTAACATCTGCCTGCTTCTCCAAAACATCATCTAAACCCTTACTTCAGGCCAGCTGCAAAGTTGAGGCAGGGCCTGGTTCGTGTACAATGGCAAATAAGGTAGCAAACTAGGTTTGGGTGGGTTATATGACATAATCATAGTTCACAAAGACTCTCCCCAGTAAATCTCAACTTTGATTTCAAATTTATATGAATGAAGATTTACTTGCTTAGTATAAATTTTTGCTAACATCTACCTTTCTAGCCCACCTTCTCCCTTTTCCTTCTTATTTATTTATATTGTGTTCTTCCTTTGTTAGAACATTTGACAGATTAAGGATCATGACTTTGACTCTCATCATGGGAGGCTGTGAACACCTTTGGAGGGGCATTACTGAGGACATTTCACTCTACATCTGTGGCTCCCAGATTTCTAGAATTTAGACAGAAATAAAAAAATTATATAGGTATATATATTAAGTTATCCTCATTTTAATTTGCCAAAAACAAACGTGGGAAAAAAATAACAGAAACTAGCCAATATACCATTCACACAGTTCATAAAAGACAGAATATTTTAAACCAAGCAATGTAGAAAGTCTATAATCTCAGAATAAAGAACAGTCATTTCAGTTGAGTAAATTTAGCTTTATGTAAAAATCACTATATTTTTAGTTTTTATATTTTGCAGCAAACTAGGGAAAATAATAGTGACTAGTCCTAGGCTGCACAATTGTGCTTGGGCTTCAGAAATCACTCAACTACCTCACTTAGGGTACTTCCCTATAAGAAGCTCCTTATGAAAAAATTCTTTCAGAGCTAAAGTGTCAGATACAAACACAANTGAGGTTTAGTATATTTTTTCTTCATGGAAAATGCAAATTATGTAACTGATAATGTTTCTCTTTTTGTTTTGGCTACCTTGTCACAGGTACAGCTCAACTTTAGAAATTGGGTAGGATCCTATGACGTACACATCTGAATTCTAATTAACGTCCCTACTTGATCTTCACTTAAAAATGTATATTTATTTATTCTGAGAGACAAAGAGAGAGGAAGAGAGAGACAGGGAGTGGAAGAGAGCAGGGAGAGAGGATAGAGAGAATCCTAAGCTGTGCTGACAGCACAGAGCCCAACTAGAGATCATGACCCGAGTTGAGATCGAGAGTAAAAGGCTTAACTGCCTGAGCCACCCAGGGGACTCTGGTCTTCATCTTTGATCTTCATTTATATTTTCCTAGATGCTGGTTTATTTTGCTAGTAATTTTTCTCTTTTATGGTAACCTTTTCTATATGCGGCCTCAAATTTTGTGGAATGGGATGATGTAATTCAACTTGAGTTGAATATTTAACCATTGTCCCCATACCATATACTCTTGCATACTTTCCAGTAATTGATGCATCATTTCCTCTTCCTGGATCATTCTTAGCCCTTTTTTTCACCTGTTAAATTCTTATATATCTCTGGATACTGAGCTCAAATATTACCACTTCTGTGAACCTTCCCAGACTACCACCACCTACCTAGCATTCCCTCTCATCCCACCCTGACTAAAATAGTACTTTTCTGTATGTTTCTACTAAGACATTTGCTACATTGTAGTGTAGTGATATTGACTTTGCCTCTGCTACTGGACTCTGAACTTGAAGGCATGGATTGAGCCATATCCATTTTGGATGTTCCCTTATCCCAACCCTACTTTAGTATGTTTTTAATGAATGGATGGATGGATAAAAGCACAAATGAACAAAATGGATAGGAAGCCTCTGAGCTGTTATCATTCAAGAGGCACCTCATACATGAGATGTATTAGGGAGAATATATGGAGGTTCTCAAAGTACTGAAGTCAGTAAGAGGGCAGGAATCTTGTCTTTTTTGTTCATTGCTTTATCCCCAGGGCTTCTCATCGTACCCTGCATACAACAGGCCTCATATGTCTTGTATGAATGAATGAACAAATGATCTCATTTGGCCACTCTTTGTAACAGTTTGCATGGGGAGTTTTGAGAGTACCATAACTGGGTAGGCTTTAAGGTCATTTTATGGAGGCACTAATTCTATTTGGTATAGTGTTTTACATATCATTGGCTTTCAGTGAAGGGTCCACCATGCTGATGAACAGTGCTCTCCTTTCCCAGGATTTCAACCTTACCTGCCACTGAAGCCATATTCTATTTGTGGGAGATATTAAAAATAATAGAAACACAAGTCTGTCTCTCCTTGAGGAGCTTGTAGAGCAGTGGCCTGTCATGTGTCACACATCCTCATTTTTTCTGTTCCCATCAGAATTGGCCCTCTGGGTCCAGTTAGAACTGCCTTCTTAAAAATGACACTTAAAAAGTGTCTTGCTCTGGGAATAAGGTCCATAAGTCACTATTTTCCAACATCTCCTATTATGGAGGTAATATAGTCAAAAAAGTGGAGACACCATAATGAGAGACTCTTCTTTGGGACTTCACGGGCTCCACATTTGGAAGCTAAGGCTATTTTAATTGAGGGGACAATAAAGTAAAATTAAGGAAATATTCAATAAGTACTCCTTTATCGGCCCACCCTTGGATTCATCTGGTATGATGGGCAGAACAGTGCTCCTTAAACAGAAGGTCTGACTCTATTTGGTCCCTCTCTTTGAAAACTAACATTAGTCTTATTTGGCCAGCTTGGAAAAGCAAATACTCTTACAGGAAAGACAGCTGCCAGCCAGAGGAGGCCTCCTAATCTGCCATCATTGTGGATTAACTTTATTGAATAGAAGCTATACAAAACACCATGTTAGATGAAAGGGAGCTCCAAACCAAACCCCAGAGATAGCCGTCTCTGCTCCCCACTCAATAAATATAATAAGCCAGACATTGCCCTGATGACAAGTATGTGTCCAAGAGACTCAGCTTCCATGACAGTATGGATTTGAGTTCTCTAGGGGAAATCAAGGCAGATTATGTATCATTTGTTTTTCATCAATGCCAAAAGCCTTTTCTATTGTCACAGGGAAGATGAAACCGGACCAAAAAAGTTTGCTGGCTCAGTAGGAAACCTCCTAAGGGGCAGAAAAGTAGCTGAGTTACTGAACTATTAGTGACTGACCTCAGGGAACAGTTCCGTGTGGCTCATTGGCTGCCGCTTCCATTTTAAGGAATCTTGAGGGGAGGAGAGAGGACTGGGGGATGTTTTAGCCCACTCAGTTAAAATGTTACATAATAAAAATAACAGGCACTGCGTTCCCAAAATCTAGGCAAGAAGAAGGGTAGGCAGCATTGGATTGTGGTGCCAACCTTCCATTTCTGTGGATGCCCCATGAAATTACAAGGAGCAGTCATCAGCACTACCAGGCA
>NW_027530366.1:1294541-1295244 GCF_008692635.1 Crocuta crocuta
CGCCATTGTCCAGCACTTCTCCCAGGGAAAATTTTGCTTCTGCATTCATTACCTTTCACTGTTCCTAAGAATACAAATGAGCCATAATTCAACTTTTTGTGAGCCATATATCAGACATGAACTTGAAACAATAATAAGAGCTAAGTTCATTGAGAGACTACTGTGAACCAGGCACCATTCTAAGACTTTAATGTATTAACTAATTAATTTTCACAACAACCCTATGTCATAGATGCTATTATTATTTGTGTTTTACAGATGAAGAAACTGAGACCTAGAGAGGTTGAGTAACTTGCCAATGTTTACATAGCTACTTAACGGTAGAGCAGGGATTTATTTGAACCTAGGCAGCCTGGATCCTGAACCTGTGTTCTAATCTCAATGGTTAAACTGCCTTCCTAAAATAATAAAAAGAAGAGAAAAATTAGTTGACATGAAACTCAAGTAATTTTACAGATAGCTTTGAAAAGTATGTCTCAGTTCAAAACTATTGCTCCATGTACTTTTAAGACAAAAAAGGCACTACTAAATGAAATATCAATATTCCTAAGATCTGGTTTCCAAAGTCAAGTAACTTTCTCTAGAGCATAGCTAAAAGAATTACGAAGTTGAAGGGGATCCTGAGAGTCTATTTCTTCATAGTGCTTAAGAAAATAAGATGTTGGCAAAGAGGGCTAGAAGTAAAAATTAGAATCACTTGTGT
>NW_027530366.1:1295499-1310436 GCF_008692635.1 Crocuta crocuta
TTTTGAGGTTTCAAATGTCTGGTTGGAGGTGGATGTGAGGAACACTCAGAGCTGATGGTGGCTGCACTGCACTCAAATACTTTCAATTTAAGTGGTAGCTCAGCAGCCATTTGAAGAAAAGATATTAGTATTCCCTTTATCTTAGAGCATATAGCACTACTAATAGTAATAATAATGACAGTTAACTTTTATTGAGTGCTTATTATATGCCAAACATTAGGCTAAGCATATTATTTAACCTTCACAGCAATCCTATGAGGTAGATACTAGAGTTATCCTCATTTTACAGATGAGGGAACTGAGGTACAGATAGGTCAAGTAACTTGTGTGAGGTCACATAGCTAGCAAGTGGCAGAGCAAGGATCCAAACCCAAACAGTCTGTCTTTGCGGCCTATGTTGTTAAATAGTAAGCAAGATACTCTCTCTGCAGGAATAGCCCTCTGAGCTACTGTGAAGAAAACCTACCCAATTTTTAGGCCTGTTATTGACCCCAGCATAAGCTTTGGGCCTATAATGATGGCTTGTGTGATTTTTTTACTCTCAGTGCTAAGCCTTTCTTGCTCCACATTGCATATGGGTGGCTAAATGCTGAAGATTACCGTGTGAGCATAGATTTATGTTTAGATATTATAATTTACAAATAATCCGATATAACTAACATATAGTCCCCTTGGCATCAGTGCAGATCTTGTCTCAAGATTTTTCCCTGAAACATATACCCATACTGATCAGATTTCCATGAACTGGTCATGTTTAAGGCAAATCAGATTACGTAGCCTCTCTATACTGTAAGAGATTGTAACTCAGGACCACTCCAAATGGAGCTATAAAATGATATATAATGTTTTAGTTTAAATTCTATTACAATGAAATAATGAGGAAGAACTAAATTTAAAAGACCCGTTACATCCTTTAGAAATATGTATAAGAAATATATTACTAATGATTTTACAAATATTTTAATAGCTAACATGTTTGAGCACAATGTGCCAGGCATTGTGCAATTTGTCACAAAAATCCTAAGGGGTTAAGTAAGATTAATCTGATTTTATGAATGGGGAAATAGATTCTCATGAAGATATTCAACTACTCAAGATAAAGTTGTGAAAGAAACAGGCTTGGAAGTCAGGCAGATTGACTCCAGAGTCTGAATGTTTAACTATTATGCAACAGCGGCTCCTGTCATAACACCTGCTGATTCCAGATTGGACCCACTAGTCATTCAAAACCCAAGGAGATCTATGGTCCAATCATTCAGTCCTCAAAGGATCCCTGGTTGGTCTAATGGAATATGATGCAGTCTAGTCAACTATAGTCCATGGCATGAATTATAGTTTGGTGGGACAGTTTGTTGCTTCTGCCACATACATAATCCAAGCTCCTTTGTTCTCCACCCACTTCTCATTTACATATTTTCCCCTTTATATTTGGCTGCTTTTAAGCTTGTTTTCTCTGTAATCACATTTCTTAATTTATTATTAAGATTATAAAGTATTGTTTCCTACACTACCATGCCTCCATTATACCTTATAAGGATTCAAAATCTGAATTGGAATTGTGAAATTATTTTGGGGGAAGGGGTGGAGGTCACTATATAGACAAATGGCACAACAAAGTGGCATTACTCTAGATCTGTTTCTCTACTGTGTTTGTGAATAACCTGGGGACCATGTTAAAATGCAGCTTCTGATTCAGTAGCTCTGGGCTGGTGCCTAAGATCTGGCAATTCTTAACAGGTCCCAGGTTATGCAGATTATACTTTGAGTAGCGAGGGACTTGATGGGCCTGGTCCTGTCATTCTTTTAAAAGTAGGATAACAATTAAGTGAACCTGGGGAGATTAATATTTAGGCTATTTTAAAAGCACTCCAGGCTTCCGGAGATGGCAATTCCCTAATGTCTTCACAAATTCATTTTAATGCTTAACAGTTATGATAGTACAGATTTTTTTGTGTGTGTTTAAACCAAACCCTTCGGAGGCTGTGGAATTTTCTTCTAATTTTATCTTTAGTGGAGATGGAGTAAGTACACCATACCCATTCTCTTACTGGTACTTTGTTTAAAAAGATATGAACAGTTATCCAATGTGAACCACTTTGGGATGTTCCCTACCATCTCCTTTTCCCCACTTTAGGAATCTAAGAGTTTTCAGGTGTCTAAGTCAATTCTCATTTCTACTCCATGTCTATTTGTCTCCTCTAAATCTATAAAATTAGATAAACTTTATAATTCCTTGCCTAATCTTGTTGCCTTTTATTTCAACAAGCTATTTAAATATCAATGCCCATATCCTGCATCAGACATATCCCTAGCCCATAGTGCAATAGGGAGTATACTAGTAACTACTGGCAACTCTGCCTATAAAGCTCATATTACAAAAATGCACACTCTAGGCAGAATCTGGTAAATGTCAACTTCAAAATAAGTTGTGTCATACTGTTATATTTATTACCACATGGTCAATAAAAAGAAACACTTGTGACATGATTAAAAATAGCATACCAGGCAAAATTGGTTGTCCGGCGATTCCCAGTGGTGCCATTCCAAGATTATTCATTGCTGTGGCCCATGCAGTTGGATCAGACATAGGTAGTGTCATTACAGTGGAATCCACATTCAGAGTTCTATTACTATCAGCTAAAAAGAAATGACAAACAAGATAATTTGTTGTATTAAGGTTTCAGTATGTAGTTTGCTTAAGATAAACTGGAAAACTCTTTACAAAAATGGACTGATGGACAAGTAGTAGATAGGGCCTTAATTCCAGCTCTTTACAAGGGTTAAAACACTACAGCCTGAACTGGAAGGAAGTCATTGAATTTGAAAGAAGTTTACCAGATGGTATGTTAGTGTTTCTTTTGTTCTCTTTCTGCTCCCTCTGTTCCTTTCTTTCCTCTTGTTTTTTTATGAAGCCTTTATTTTTTTAGAGAAGTTTTATGTTCACAGCAAAATTACAAAGAAGGTACAGAGATTTCATTTATACCCTCTACCCTCACACATGCATAGCCTCCCCCATTATCAACATCCCCCAACAGAGTGGTACATTTGTTACAGTGATGCATCATAATCACCCAAAAGCCATAGTTTATATTAGGGTTCACTCTTGGTGTTGTACATTCTATGGGTTTGGAAAAATGTATAATAACATGTATACATCATTGTGGTATCATACAGAATATTTTCACTGCCCTAAAAATTCTCTGTGTTCTGCTTATATCATCCCTTCCTATACCCCAACCTCTGGCAATTACTGATCTTATTCCATCTCCATAGTTTTGCCTTTTCTATGTCACATAGTTGGAATCATACAACACACAGCCTTTTCAGATTGGTTTTTCTCAGTAGTATTCATTTATGTTTCCTCCATGTTTTCATGTTCGGATAGCTCATTTCCTTTTAGTGCTGCATAATATTCCATTATATGGATTTACCACAGTTTATTTATCCATTCACCTACTGAAGAACATTGTATTGTTTCCAAGTTTTGACAATTATGAATAAAACTGCTATAAACTTCATTTTGCACAGTTTTGTGTGAACATAAGTTTTCAACTCCTTTGGGTAAATGCCAAGCAGCACAATCACTGAATTGTATAGTAAGAGCATATTTACTTTTGTAAGAAACTATCAACCTATTTTCTAAAGTGGCCAAACCATTTTACATTCCCACTGGCAGTGAATGAGAGTTCCTGTTGCTCCACATCATCACTAGTATTTAGTGTTTTCAGTGCTCTGGATTCTGACCATTCTAATAGGTGTGTAGTGGTATTTCTTTGCTGTTTTAATTTGCATTTTCCTGTTACATAATGTGGAACATTTTTTTTTAATAGTTTATTGTCAAGTTGGTTTCCATATAACACCCAGTGCTCATCCCAACAAGTGACCCCCTCCCCCTCCCCCCCCACCCNGAGTTCTTTGTATATTTTAGATAACAGTCCTTTACCAGATGTGTCTTTTGCAAATATTTTCTCCAGTTTGTGGCTTATATTCTCATTATTTTTACACTGTCTTTTGCAGAACACAAGATTTTAATCTTAATGAAGTCCAGCTTATCAATAATTTCTTTCATGGATCATGTCTTTGGTGTATTAAAAAGTCATTGCTGGGATGCCTGGGTGCCAGTCAGTTAAGCATCTGACTTTGGCTCAGGTCAAGATCTCACAGTTCATGGGTTCAAGCCCCACATTGGGCTCTCTGCTGTCAGTGCAGAGCTTGCTTTGAATTCCTTCTCCCTCTCTGCCTCTCTCTCTCAAAAAGAAATAAATATTAAAAAAAAGGTTATCATCATATCCAAGGTCCTTTAGGTTTTCTCTCATCTTATTTGCTAGGACTTTAATAGTTTTGTATATCACATTAGGTATATGATCCATTCTGAGTTAAGTTTTGTGATGGGTATAAGATCTTTTTTTTTTTTTTGCATGTGGATCTCCAGCTGTTCCTGTGGAAGAGACTGTCTTTGCTCAGTTGTATTAAATTTACTCCTTTGTCAAAGATCAGTTAACTCTATTTGTGGGGTCTACTTCTGGGTTCTCTACTCTGCTCCACTGATCTATTTGTCTATATTTCACCAATATCACACTGCCTTGATTGCTATAGATTTATAGTAAATCTTGAAGTTGAGTAGCATCAGTCTTCCAACTTTGTTCTTCTTCAACATTGTTTTGGGTATTCTGAATCTTTTGCCTCTCCATATAACTTTAGAATCTATTTGTTGATAACTACAAAATAACTTGCTTGGATTTTGATTGGGAATTCATTAAATCAAGAGAAGAACTGACATCTTGACAATATTGAGTCTTCCTATCCATGGACATGAAATATCTCTCCATTTATTTAGTTCTTCTTTGATTTCACTCATCAGAGTTTTGTAGTTTTCTGTTTTTTTTTTTTTCCNCGGTTTCCTATTCTTCTCATAGTCTAGTTGCATATGATTACTTCACCAGCTTCCCTCCAAACTATTCATGCATGAAAACTCAGAAAACCATCCAAAGGCTTGCATGGTAGAATAAAAAAATCAAAAATTCTATTTTTGATGCAATTTCATTTCTTTGAGGCAGTTAACATTACAGGGATGGACATATAATCAGCAGATATCAAAGTAGCCAATTGAGTATTTTGGGAATTAGGGGGACACCAGAGAATAAGCAGATAGGATATGTAGTCCTTGCCTTCAAAGGTTATACAATCTAATTGAAGAGGCCAATGATGGTGGCAATGATTATTAATATTATCACTACTCCTCCATCCATTACTACCACTAATTATTGAACACTTAACCACATCCTAAGTAAAGCACTTGGCACATACTATTTTCATTTAACTTTCAACATAACCTTGTGAGAGGGACTATTTATATCTCCATTTATTAGATGAAAGGCTTTTAAAGGTCACATATATTGTTCAAGGTCATGCAGGATATATACTTTTAGTCACAAGGCTTTACTATCTCCAATAAAACAATTAAGAAACAATCAAAGAATTGAATGGAATTGACTGGCAATTTTACTGAAATTTAAGGAATGAAAATGTGGCTTGAGTAGGTGGGAAAAACTTCACGGAGAAGATAGAATTTGAACAAATTGGCCAGATTTTTACAGAAAATGACTTGAGTGATGGGTAATTATTGGATAGGTAAAGAAGAAAAATGAAAAAGACTTTCCAGGAGCAATGATGACATAAGCAGACATTGAAGTGGGTTATGCATGCATGTGCGTGTATATACTGCATAGTTGGGAGCACAGAAAGACATATTTTTGGAAATTTTCCTCTGACTACTGATTTCCATAGAAAAATCTTTCCATGGCTTTTCTCCTACCTCTCAGTATGCACTCCCGCCGATTACACTCTGGAAGGCAACTCTGTTCTAATAGTAGCTTGCTAACATCTATCACATCCTTCTAACCTGGAAATATCAGGGATGATCCTTGCCCTGGTTATTTATACAAGTGCTATTTTGGTCACTGATTGGTCAGAACAAGAAATGCAAATGTTCAAAAACATTATTTCTGAATCATTAGTTTTTATGATTCTTCTATGTTTCCTATGCCACTTCTCCGTAATCCACCCCTTCTCCACACACACATAGAGTGATTGATGGCCTTAGCATTTGTTACGATAGTCAGAAGTCACATTTCAGAACTGGTGATTTATCTATCGCCAGAAACTCTAGTCCTCATACCCAGTTTTCAGTGGTCTCCCATGAAGGCATAGTGTGGCTAGAAATAGCCTCCTTGTAAATATAGTTAAGAAAACAAACATGGGGCATCAAATATGCTTTGAGTCAAGAGTTTACATATTGATTATTTGGTTCATCTGAACTCCCAGTCTTCAGTTCATGGGAGACAAGTTTTAGGGGATGTTATAAGTGGAAGGGACCTTTAGAGATTACTAAATCTGCACTCTGGTTTTCTCTAGTGGCTGGAGGATGACTCCAACATGAAACATCTAGGTTTAGAAGGACTGGACCTCCACGCCAAAACTAATTTCTTGCAACAGTTTGGCTACTCATTGGCTCTGCAGTCCTGGGAAACAAGAGAATCAGGAATTATTTTTAATAAAGCATTCTGAGATCAAAGGAAGAGAATTTACAATGTAACAACCTAGCCAAACTCTGGACTAATTTTTGGGAAGGAGAGAGAATTATCGAAATTATCAGCTTTTTTAAAGGACAGCACAGTATTGCTATTTTCAAAATATATATTAATTCAAAGTACCTGTTAAAATGTTAGCAAGTAGAGTTCCTGCTAAGGTTGTTTACATGAACCAGATGGTTTAGATAAGAACCATGTGTAATTTACAGCATTATTTTGCTATGATAAATTCAGTTCTTAAATTCTTAAGGAATTATGCCTTTTCATTTCCCTCCATTCCTCCAACACCCATCTCCACCTGTCAAATTCTACTCAGTTTTCAGGCATCATCTCAAATGTTACCTTGTCTGTGAAGCTGCCTCACTAGAATTAATTACTCCTTCCTAATGTGTTATCATAATATTTTATCTAGAATTAGATTTTTATGTTTGCTTATTCTCTCATTCCTTTTCGCTAAACCAAATTTTTACTGAGTCTTAGTATATGCCAGGTCCTATGCTAGTGACTAGGAGTTACAGAGATGAACAAAACTCATTTACTGCTCTGGCAGAACTCACAAAACAATGAGAGGCATGAAATATAACCAAATATAAATTATTTTAATAATTAGTGCAGTAAAACTATGAGTAAAGTGCTATGACAGAGAAGGAGTAATTAAATCTGCTGGAATAACTTGGGATGTATATGTTTGGGGTTGGGTGTATAGAAAGGATGAGAAATACTAGGAAGCCTTTGCTGGGAAAGAGTAATTTGGAATGAGTCTTTAAGGAGGGATAGGATTTTCTTCTATGTATTGATAGGAAGATTAGGGTTGAAGAGCATTCCAGGAAGCATGATCAACTGGACATTACCATTCACTGCCTTGGATTACAGTTATTGAATACATGTCTCTTTTCTGCTGGCCTGCATACTCCTTTAGGTCAGGTACTTAGTTTTGGGTGTTTTGTTTCTCCATTTCTTAGTTCAGTGTCTTGTATCAAGTAGGTATTCAAGAAGTATTTGGATGAATGAATAAAGAAAATCAACTTACATTGATTTTGGGCACAATGAACAATCCATGCAATGATACTCATTGATTATTTATATACCTTTTCAGAAAGATAAATTATCTTAAAAGTGATAGCATAGTTGCTAAACTAATTCTCTCTCCAGACAACCGAATTTACGTGTAGTAAATTACTTAGAGTTACAACCAGAAATAAATGCACCTAACTAATAATTCAGTTTGATATTATTGGCTATAATCTTTCTCCAATATAGGCACAGTCATACATATAAGGAAGCTTATAAATTTTTACATTCAAAGGGAAATCCCAGATGATCATTTCTGTCTGGCAACAATCTGGATTAAGGTCTGAACTAACAAAATATGCTGGGTTGAACATCTGTTTGGAATCATCACTTAATAGTGGAAAAGTTAAGTCCAGGTCTGATTCACTTTCCAGACTAAAAATGGACACCTAGCAATTTCTTTAAGTATTTTATAAAAGTGGTCCCATGTCACTAAAGGAAGAGATTGCTCATTTGCCCATAAGCCCTACATTCACTGACAGTGGCCGAGAATATTCCAAAGCCAAATATGAGTGCTGTCAAAATACCTCACCAAGTCTGAAGAACATGTCCTGCAATGCTCATTTTCTGTTCTGCCTTGTGTGGCAACTTCTCAAGAGCTCATGGGTTGTAGAGTAGTTGTGAATGAATCCCTTCTCTGTAAGTTGATTGAAGTTATGGCACTTTGGAATAAGAGTTCATTAGTGCCAAAAGAGTAAAAGATTTGTAAGTAATCATCCATTTTAACTTGGTATCGCTCCATAACTATCAAATCATTGCCATCTGTTTATTTTTATATTATACTTCACTTGATTAACTAGTCAATTATTGTCAGTTATTTGATCTTGAAGATAACACACACACACATATACACACACACATTCTGTAATACACCTATCTTGTAGTAGAGTTAATTATTTCATTTGTTTCCTTTATTTCCTTTGAAACAAGTTCGGTATGTTGGTGTCATCCCATTATCTATACTCTTTTATTAAGACAAAAGCTCTCCTTCTCTGACAATTCATTCTCCCATAATTCTCTTTCTTATGTCGAGGTTTATATCCATTGGTTTTTATGCTTACTGTAATTTTGTTACACAGTATTGTGCAAAGTTGAGGAGAGGATTTTGTCAACAAACATCTATTAAAAGTCTGTTAAGAGTAGGATCAAGAGCATGGGTTTGGGAGTCAGATGATTCTGGACTAGAGTTTGTGCTCATTCTGTTTCTCTTTACTTCTTTTCTTGCTGGTCTGCCTTCCAGTCTTCCTTTTATATTTATTGTACATTCATTGTACATTTTCTATGTGCCACACACCATTATAGACGTTGAAGACATTATGGTGAGTCAAACAGGCCTCATCCCCCTCCTTGGTTTTATGAAGCTCTCTAGTGCAGGAGGAAGATATTAAAATACAGATAAACATAAAATAATTACACATTGAAATAAGTTCACTGAATAAAGAACTGGGTTTGATGAGAAAAAAATTGCAAGCTACAAATTTAGGAAAGTGATAGAATTTCCCTTATAGATTTGTTGAAGATTAAATTAGATAATGTGGGTAAAGAATTTAGCATGGCTCAGAGTGAGTACTTGGTAAGTGGTAATAATAACATGGTAATAGTTAAGGTGATGATGATGAAGTAGTTCTAACCCTTGAAGGGTTCAAAGTCTACTGAGAGACACAGCATATATAGAAATTAAAACAATATATTATACAGATAATGAAACAGAGGCACAGAGAGTTTAAGTACTCAGTTCAATATCACACAGCTAATAAGTGGTAGAACAGGAATATGAACCCAGGCATCTCTGGTACCAATGCCTACAGTATTATCCATTACACTAAACTCCTTCCCAAAGAGCCCTTTATTTTTTGTGTTCTCCTAATTCATTGAACACACTACTATAATAGCCCTTATTATATATATAACTTTTCTATATTCGTCTTTCCTCCTAGACACTGGACCCCTATTCCTCCTGTTATTCTTCGTGCCTAGACACTGTGCCTGACACAAAGTAGATGTTCAATAAACTATTTTAAGTAAATGAATGAGGAAATATATGAACATATGTAAGAGAGTCTTGCATAGACATTCTTCTTCCCTGAAGAAAGTAGGTATATAGCATGTGACAAGCTATTCAGAATGGAATACCATTCTGTTGTGTATTAAGATAAAATCTCTTTTGGTGGGTATCTTCGGAGGACTAAATACTCAACATTTTAAACAGAGAGTAAAGGGAAGATAAAGGTGATAATTTGAGGTATTATAATCCTAAATGCTGATAGTATAAAAATATCAAAATAGTTACATACACAATACTAATAGAAATATAAACTTTAAGAAAGATAAATCTGGAGATAGGAAGATAATTTTCATCACATAGAAAATCTTCATGGGTAAAAAGGAACTGACTAGAATTTCTTTGAAAATTTAAAGGTAGTTAAATTTACTAACATAAATGTTCATGTAGCACATGTACAAGGAGCATATTTGTTAGCTCCTTGAAGGCAGGGGATATAAATCTCATTTACTTTTGTATATTCTACAGTGATTAGCTAAAAGTGGGTGCCAATTAGTGTGCTTTTAAATAAGTGAACTCTGGAAGAACTCAGCAATTGCACAAAGTGGGGCTTACCTGCAATGCCTATTTCATAGATCCAGAGCCAAATAAAATCTCTTTGCATTATGTAGTATTGCACTGTGTGGACTTAGCTCTCTAGTCATTTCTGCAGAAGGAAGATAGTGGCTCAAAGCTGGGTGAAACATCTGACTTCTGGAATATACCAGGACTTAGATAAATGGTGAGTAATAGTGTTAATGATAGTGATTATAACAAGACTAAAAATAGTTAACACTTACTTAATACTTATTATGTGCCAGGCACTATTCTAGGCACTTTATGTACATTAATTTATAACTCACAACAACCCTATGAAGTAGGACCTCTCATTACCCTTATTTTTCTGATGAGATAACAGGAGCAGAGAGGTTAACCAACCTGTCAATGGTCATAAAGTTAGCTTGCAGTGAAGCCTAATTGAAACTCAGGCAGTCTGACTCCACAATTCATGCTCTTAACCACTATGCTATATTAAACTAGGGAAATCATAAAGTTATAAAATATTTGAGCTGGGAAGGCTATTGATCTCATCATTACATAGATAGATATTCCCCAGGTCCTCTATTGCAGGGATCCTTAACTGGGGCTAAGATGCCTCTCCCCCCTTCCCCAGGGAGCATTTGGCAATATGTGGAGACATCTTTGGTTGTCACAACTGGAGGTAGGGGGCGCTACTGGAATCTAGTGGATAGAGGCCAGGAATACTGCCAAACACCCTACAAGGTACAGGACAGCCCCTCACACCAAACAATTATCTTACCCAAAATGTCAACAGTGAGAAGATTGAGAGATCTTGCTCTACTGCAGCAATGTTCATGTGTTCTTTTTAAAGAAACTATTTATTATTTATTTTGAGAGAGAGAGAGAGAGAGAGCAGGGGAAGGGCAGGGAGAGAGGGTGAGAGAGATCCCAAGTAGGCTCTGCACTGTGCAGAGCCTGATGTGAGGCTCACAAACCATAAGATCATGACCTGAGCTGAAATCAAGAGTCAGATACTTAACCGACTGAGCCACCCAGGTGCCCCTATGTTCATGGGTTCTTACTGGAGAGTGCCTTATATCCCTGGCTTCTTCACAATCCCTTCCCACCTACCACATGTGCAGTCAATCCCAACCTCTGCAGTTTATGTACTACTCCCTTATGCTACTTTACTAAAAAAATGTGACTACCTCCCCTACCAAGAATCTATTAACATTTTTAGCATGGTTACTTTTATGTTTCACATCAAAGAAATGATCCTCATGGTGGGGAGTCCAAGTGTCATGGAAGTCCTGCAAATAGTGCTAGAAATACCATGGCAAAAGAAAGAGAGGAAGTTTAGAAAATGCTTGCATGGAACACAGAAGAAAACACCATCTCTAGCATATCATACAGGACTTCACATACAGTAGGCCCTAAAGAAGTAAGTGTTGTAAAAGATTGTGGCACAGAGGCAGGGCTGGGTATCCTAGAACAGAATAATATTATGCTTTCTGTTCTCTGGCTAAGGGAAAGGAAACAGCAGGATAAATCATATTTTGGTTCTGCATTAAGCCTAGGGCTCAAGGTTATATCTTCCATTTGCTATTTATTGCTCATGAAGCAATATATTGTGCGTCACAGGTGTTATTTTGAATCTGTCTTCATTTTCTTTGAAAATTAACAATCCATCATTGTGAACAATGTGCTGAAGCTTGGGGCACATCCCACTCTCTCTGATCACAGACGTCACCATCAGTGACACCACAGCCTGTATCATGACTATGCAGGCTGAGGGAGCTGACAGGGGCCTTTGTAAGAGAAGGCTCCCACATGGCTTGAGAGAAATGATGCTATTAGATATCCAAGGGCTTTATTTCCTTATGACTGTTACTGAGAATGGATCAAAGAGTCACTCAAGGGGATCAGGATGTCACAACATATTCTTCCTTGGGGAAGAAGAGAGGAGGGTAGGGGAGACAAAAGAGAAAGGTTTTATGCTAGCCTATATTGTAAGTAATCATTCTCACCCGGGCTGTGAAAGTGGCAGGGTTGGAGATAATAGTTTGATCCTCAAGGTATGCAGATGAGAACCTTGGGGTAGACAGTGCCTTCACAAGCTAACCCTCATCCTGGAAGATTCATTGTTTTAGTCTATAAGCTGAAGGGTTTTGGAGACAGCCATATTGAAGCAGTTACAAGGATAGTCAAGGCTTTTAAATAGATCTATAAGAACCTAGAGTTTATAAGCCAATCCTCCAGATGGCAGTTGTAGTGGAGGTGGGGTGTAGCAAGGAAGAAGGACAAAGGTCTTGGTATGCACTTCTCCAAGGAATTCACAGCATGTATCCTGCATTTATAAAGGCAACAAGGTATAGTGAAAGAAATACAGACCTGGAGCCAGATAGATCTAAAATCAAATCTTGGCTCTATCATTTACTAGCTGTGTGACTTTAGGCAAGTTCCACACACTTTTTAGTCTGTTTATTAACCTGTATTAGTCACCTAATGATAATGATGTTGAATCCTATTATTGATTAAATCTTTATGATGTGCCAAACACTGTTTTTAAGCTGTGTATGTTTTATGTTATCTAATCCTCACAACAACCCTGTAAGATTGGTAATATTTCCATACCCATTTTACAGATAAGGAAAATGAAAGACAAAGAAGTTAGGAAGTTGCCCAAGGTCACAGATAGAGTTATGCTGGAGTTGAAATTCAAATTCAGGCAGTACAGCTTCAAAGCCCACACTTTTAACCACTGAGCTATATACTCCCACTATACTATAAGAAATGCTGAATGAATATTTATTCGTGATCTTAACCTTACTTCCTTTATCTTTTCCTTGTTTTTTTTTCCCCATTTTGGTTACCCTGGGTGGGTCNAGGGGTCCTGGAAGTCCAACAGTCTCCACTCCTTAGTAAGAGCAGGGGCTAGCTGCACTAAAAAGGCTCTGTTGGGCTTTTCTGAACTATGGTCTGTCATTCCCATCCCTGACTTCTAGGCTTCTGAGAAACCAGTACACTCATGTTACCCTGGTCTAGGTTGAATGGTTGACTATGGCCATCTCTAGTTTTTAGATTGCATCATTGCATTCATTACACATTTCCTACCTAATATTTAGACAGAATACAATGAAAGCATAATTGGGCTGCAAAAAAAGCTACCTCATCTCAGCTCTTTCAACATCTGTGCTAATTGCCTGTTAAAAAACAGATTTTTTTCCTGTAATTAACAAACACATTAATATTACTGTCAAAATCCCAAATGCTTTCCTTCTTAATAAAGACCCTCGAGAAAGTCGGGATAGAAGGAAATTACATAAACATCATAAAAGCCATCTATGAGAAGCTCTTAGCTAACATCAGCCTCAACGGGAAAAAACTCAGAGCTTTCCCCCTGAGATCAGGAACACGACGGTGATATACACTCTCACCACTGTTGTTTAACATAGTGCTGGAAGTCCTAGCATCAGCAATCAGACAACGAAAGTAAATAAAAGGCATCAGAATTGGCAAAGATGAGGTCAAACTGTCACTTATCACAGATGACATGATACTCTACATAGAAAACCCGACAGACTCCACCAGAAGCCTACTAGAACTGATCCATGAATTCAGCAAAGTTGCAGGATACAAAATCAATNCAGATAAATACAAATCAAAACCACACTGAGATAGCACCTCCTGCCAGTCAGAGTGGCTAAAAGGAACAAATCAGGAGACTATGGATGCTTGCAAGAATGTGGAGAAACGGGCACCCTCATACACTGTTGGTGGGAATGTAAACTGCTGTAATCCCTCTGGAAAACAGTATGGAGGTTCCTCAAAAAATTAACAATAGAACTCTCCTCGGACCCAGCAGTAGCACTGCTAGGAATTTACCCAAGGGATACAGGAGTGCTGATGCATAGGGGCACATATGCAATGTTCATAGCAGCACTCTTGACAATAGCCAAAACATGGAAAGAGCTTAAGTGTCCATCAACTGACGAATGGATCAAGAAGATGTGGTTTATCTATACAATGGAATACTACAGGGCAATGAGAAAGAATGAAATCTGGCCATGTGTAGCAACATGGATGGAACTAGACGGTGTTAGGCTGAGCAAAATAAGTCAGGCAGAGAAGGACAAATACCATATGTTTGCACATATAGGTGGATTAGGAGGAAGTTATTGGAGGACCATGCGGGAGAAGAAGGGGAAAATTAGTTGGGGAGAGGGAGGGAGGCAAACCATGAGACTCTTGAACACTGAGAACAAACTGAGGGCTGGAGGGGGTGAGGAGGAAGGGAAGGAGTGTGATGGGCATGGAGGTGGACACTTGTTGGGATGAGCACTGGGTATTATATGTAAACCAACTTGACAATAAACTATAAAAAATAAAAAAAAAACAAAACTAAGATCCACTTTGAAAAATAAAAATCCCAAATGCTGTAGCTACTCTTTTTCAATTAAAAATCTTAATATTCAACCAATCAACTAATTGCAGTTCAGGTACTGAGTATGCTCTTTAAGTTAATGGTGTGGCTGGTGGTGGAGGGGAAACAGAGAAAGAAAAAACAAAGAGAAGCATAAATTCTGTAAGTTCCCAAAGTTCTGTGGTCTATGCTTTCCTGAGGTAAGCTGTGTAAGAGATGACTTGGCAGCCCTCTGCTTTGCTGTTGGAAGTCTGGCAAGATCTCTTGGAGGAAAAAAAAATAGTCCTGGG
>NW_027530366.1:1310538-1325094 GCF_008692635.1 Crocuta crocuta
GGTTAATCCACAAGCCATTTTACTTTAGCCCTTGTTGCTGAAAATCTTTCCAACATGTTTCAGTCTACTTCCTTGCCATAGTAGAGAGAGTATAACCAAGATTAGGAGGGCTGAGTTTCAACTCTGGTTCCACTATTTTTTTGCTGTATCGCAATTACTCATACCTGTGTTTGTCAAAGTGTGGTCCAATCATGTGCATCACAATCATCTGGAGTGCTGGCTAACTAGTCAAGTTCCAGGGTCCACAGCTGAGGTTTCCATCTGGGTGGTGCTGGGGAATCTGCCTGTCAAACAAGCACCCTAGATATCTCTTATGCCCACTGCAAATTGGAGAAACATAGAGCTTCAGTCTCCCCATGTATAAATAAGAATGATACCACCTCTTTAACCAGGTTGTGGTGAAAACCCAGGTGGTAAGTGCTAGCTGTACCTGAATCTTTGAATGAAATTGTGGCAGGGCTTTAGGATCCCTTCTGAATATTAATTCAAGAAACATGTTAAATCCATGCACTATTTGGTGGTACCAGGGTAGAAAATCCATGTTTCCGTGCCCTTTGAGGGGCTCATAGACTAGTGGGAGAGATAAACTATTGTATAGTTTGAAACTGGCTTAACAGAGATATGAAGGGTAGGCAGTTCCTCTGCTAGGAAGAGAGATGGTAGAGAAGGAGGAGAAACAAAGAGGAAGTGATGTTAAGCTGGAGAAGTGACTTTGAGGTAGGTTTTGAAGGATAAACCAATTATGATGATACTGTGGATATCTTAAAAGGTGTAGGAGATAAGTCTGTATTTGTGCTGTCTAAAACCTAGAACAGAAATTGTCCTTGTTCGGGGGGATGGACATAGGTGGAGAATATCTTCCATATCAGTTTACTTATTCCTCTCTCCTAAAAGTAGAATATTAAAACATGGAGTCATTTTGTATTCTCCAGTTGGTTGGATTCTGAGAGAATGGGTATTGGACTATATTGTTTACTTGCTTTGTAAGTCACTAACTACAAGGCCATGGTCTAAGTCAGAGGGATGGGACACTGGTCATGACAACTATAAACAAGTCAAGTGTTAGAGCCTACTGATAATGGGAACTTTGGCTTGAGAATTGGCTGCCTCAGCAGAGTCATCTTCAAATATTAAGAGCAATGCTATATATACACATACAGCCACAGGAGGCAGTGTCTAATGGCTCTGCCTTGTGCCAGCAGCCCTGGCCCCTTTCAAGCTTCTTTACCTCGACAAGCAGCCTAACTCGAGTTTTTAAACTCCACCTCAGTTTAAGAAATAATCAGAAAACAATAGTTTGTATCACACAGAACTTCAAACTGCCCCCACTTCTTATTTCAAAGTAATTGAAATTTTTCAAAACTGCAACACACTTTCACCAACCCCCATCAGGCCTTTGGCCAGACCAGGCATGATAAACTCTTAACCCTTAAGGCTGTGTGACCCTAAATAAAGGAAAAAGGAAAAATAAAGGAACCATTAAGATCATAGTTTTTGGATTGGATCTCATCCTGGCCTGCCACTTACTACTTGTGTGATGCTAGGAAAGTGCCTTAATGTCTCTGGTTTTCATTTTCCACACCTGAAATATGAGGACAATAATAGTACCTATCTTGTAGGGTGTGGTGAGGGTTAAAGGAGGAAATTTAAGAGAAGAAGTCCATTACTGTGGTTATCTCAGTAAGTGGTAGTGAAATACTAGTAATTATTGTTAATATAGTAACAATAGTGGGCATTACCTCTGATATCTTATAGACACAGGAGCCATTTGCGGGTGGAAAAAAGGGGGAGTAACATAATTCCTTCAGTTGTGAAAAGGACAGGAAAATACCAGTACAGGAACTAGCCATTTCTGGGTATGTATTTACACAGAAAAGAGCGATATGGCTTCTCTCTAACCATTTTTTTTTTTTTTTACCAAGAGTACTGCCAGAAAGAACAGTGGGACTAATCTACTCTTCTCATCTGCTAGATTTTTTGAGAAGTGGTACCGTTAATAAAATCCTCAAAATATTTTCCAATGTTATCCTCCTCCTCCACTGTATATACTCCAAACTGATCAGACCTGCTGTCAAAATCCATTTGCTTTTTTCCCAAAAGCATGGATGGTATCACTCGTGATCACCCCATCTGTGGTGGAAGAGGGCCAGCATTACATAGTATCACTTCTTCATTTCTATCATGAGGATGGGAGACAATGGGGTAGGTAGGAGAGCTTGCTTTTCATGGCCATCTTTTCAATAAGACAAAGGGAGTTATGGCCATTAGCTGTGACTTCTGACAGCTGGGCGGAGGACACCCACTGTATCAGCCTGCTCCAGGGACAATCTATATGCAAGTGCTTTGGTTGTTAGTTTGTGATTCTGGGACAATATTAATAATATGCCTTTCCTGGAATCTATCTTACATATGATATATTTTTCCCCATCTAATTCAATAGTTCTCTTGACTATTTTAGCACAGCAATAATCCAGATAGCAAACATGCATGAGTTATTGACTTTCCTTGCTTTTATCCATTTCTGTTGTAACTTAAATTTTCTTCCTGAGTGAGTCTCCAGGCAACTAGTGACATCACCTTTAATTCATTTGTGGGGTTTTTTTTAAATTGGCATTAACATGTAGTGGACATAAGCTTCAAAAACATTAAAGATGTCTAGGTTGGTGATGATCTCCAGAGCAAACCTTACAGGGATTGGTAGAACAAATTTGATTTGAAAATGATTGCAGAGGGTGAATTCCCTGTAAATAATGAATTGGAAAGAAAATCAGGCTGGGAGTATTTGCTTACCCACTTATTTCCACATGGAAGAAAAGCCATAATTCCTGTCAGCCTGTGCTTATAGCATGCTTAGATTTGTCGGAGAGAAACCAAGCAGTGACGAAAATAAATACACAAGCCCACCTGTTCACTGCATTTTCTGTCAGGTCTAACAGCAAGGAAAGCCAAAAGATAAGAAGTCTTTGGTTAACAGTCCATAAATCTGTGGCTATAGTTCAAACACTTAACTTCAAATTTCCAAATATCCGTGCCACTGTTCTTTCTCCTCCCAGAAGCTGGAAGTTCACTGTCAGAAAGGAGAGTGGAGGGGCAGGGCAGCCTAAATGCCCAAAGACCCTGGGAAAACTGTGGGAAAGCATGCTCTCCCCACATATCACAACTTTTTGAAAAACTAACCGGTATGTTACTGGGAGATACCATCAGAGCAAAATGGCTTTTTTTTTTTTTAAGTTAAAGTGAAAATAGCTTTCAAGAGTGGCTACCTTCCTTAAAAATGAAGCTAATTTCTGTATATCAAATCCCATTTGTCCACTAACTCACACTTTTACTAGTTTTTTTAAGTTGAATATTAAGTAGGTAGGTAAAAAGGGGGAATTTATAAGAGACAAATGTAGAGTATAAAAAAATGGAGCAATGAAAATTGTGTACCCAACATGTGGTTTAAGAAAAACAATATAATTATAACCTTTTAAAGGCCTCACGTGCCCTCCCAATTCCTTCCACCTCCCCTCAGAGGCAACCACTATTCTGAAGTTTGTGTTGATCACTACTTGTTTATCCTTACAGTACTGCTACCTATGATGATGCTACCTCTTCTTTTATCTGAATTTCTGAAGGATTATTTAGTTGCCAGGAGCTTTAATTTGTGCAGTTCTCTTTCACATATCTCCCCTTTCCTTTGTTTCTCTGCCCACCCCGTGCAGCTTGTCTAGTAGTCTGTGATCTCTGAACAAATAGGAGTGTTAAAGATGTCATTTAATTGTGAACCCAAATGGAAACACAGTAATCTTTTGCAATATGGCTACTTTCCTTTTCTTTTTCTTTTTTTAAATTTCTTAAAAAATTGTTAATGTTTATTTTTTATTTTCAAGAGAAAGACAGAGTGCAAGAGGGGGAGGGTCAAAGAGAGGGAGACACAGAATCTGAAATAGGCTAAAGGCTCTGAGATGTCAGCAGAGAGCCTGACGCAGGGCTTGAACTCATGAACCACGAGATTATGACCTGAGCTGAAGTCAGACACTTAACCACTGAACCACCCAGGTGCCTCATCCTTTTGTGTTTCAAGCAGATCACTGCATTGACCTTGATTTGTTTACCTGGAGGTTTGGGGATATGAAGGTGGCAGTGGGCTAAAGAGCAGGGTGACAGGAATGTATGTATTGCCTAGCATGGTATTTCAGGGTTCTAGAGTCAAAAGAGTATGCTATTTACTGGCTATGTGACCTCAGGCAAGTTACTTACTGTCTCTGAACTTTGGTTCCCTCTTCACAAAAATGGAGACAACTATATAATATTGATCTTACAGAGTTAGTGAGATGGTTAGACAAGAGATTAATTGCAAAAATGTTTTTAAAGCTGTAAGATACTGTAGATGTTAGTTGTTAATGATGCAGCTATTCTGCTGCTGTTATTGATGCCATAATAAAAATTCTGTCAGGGGCGCCTGGGCGGCTTAGTCGGTTAAGCGTCCGACTTTCGCTTAGGTCATGATCTCGCGGTTCGTGGGTTCGAGCCCCGCGTCGGGCTCTGTGCTGACTGCCAGCTCAGAGCCTGGAGCCTGTTTCAGTCTGTGACTCCTTCTCTCTCTGACCCTCCCTTGCTCACGCTCTCTCTTTCTCTCCTAGAAATAAATTAAAAAAAACATTAAAAGAAAATTCTGTCAAAGTCAAGGAATATGAATTTTCTAAATCTGGAGCTGACCCACAGATATACCCTTGCCAGCTGTCTGGCAAAGGTGCCACAGCACAGACAATATTAAATTTTCTTTTCTAACTCTCTATTACCGGTCTACATGAAATCTTTCCACCTTCAAACATTTTCCTCAAATCCCACTGTACCTGCCCAATCTGCGTGTGTGGGAGTTGTGTTTGCCCTGGCTTACGTCAGTGCTGGAGCCTAGGGCAGGAAGCAGTCATACATTACAGGCATCTAACATTTTCTCTTCTTAGTCATTTCTCATAGGATGGTTCTGGCTGGTAACTCAAACAGAAATGTATGCAAGATGTGCTCATCACCTGATCAGTTTGTGCTTAAGGAACCTTCCAAGGGTCCTGACTTTTGCCTGCATGATATTAACATAACCATTTGCATGTCATTTCCATTTTGTTTTAAGAGTCTCTCCTTGAAGATCTGTGAGAATGAGAGTAAGCAGTGAAAAGCCACGTTTCTGTTCTGCAAATGATATAATCAAATCTGTAAATGGGCAAAAATACACACAAGAGACGTTCCATAAAACTGCTGGCAATTATTTCAGCGAACAGACTAAAGTTGCTCATGATTCCCCACAGCTGCCGCAGGTGTTGAAGGAAGACATTCAAGCAAGAGAGGGGGAATATCGATCATCTTTTTGAATATGGAGCTAGGTTACCTGCTTGGGTGCCCAGGAGGGGGTGAGGGAAGAAGGGTTTTGGTAATGTTCCCACACACATTTCCCAGCCTTGAGGCTGGACAGCCACACGCCCATCTGCTGCTAAGAAAAAAAATATAGACAGAGCTTAAGTACATGGGACAGGCAGTTTGACCTCTGAGTTCACAAGGCTCTTGCCCTCCGCCTAACAGCTGACGCCTGGAACAAGCAGACCAGCCCCTCATGCCCTTTACAGGGGCTAACAGGAGGGCTCCAGCTGAGGGACGGCTGCAGCTATGGCAACAAATGCCCAGGAATGAGTTAACACCAGCCAAAGGGGTTAATGAGAGCGGCAAGGGCTTTTATACAAATGCATTAGGGAAAGAAATGCAATACAGTGGAAATGAGGTCCATTAATAAAGCTGACTGATAAAATCCACCACCATTCTTAAATTGGACTTGGCTTCTTAAACTGCTTTTCCAAATCAGTCTCCTGTGTTCCAGCTGTTCATTGAGATACTAAGCTTATTTAAAGAATAAAAATAATACAACATGCAGTGTAAAAGGAGAAAACCAGAGAAGCAAAGGGGTATAAAATTAGACTTGCAAACGAAGGAAGAAAAACAAGAGATGTGTACAACTATGTACTGAATATGTTCAAACAGCTTGTTATTACTAACAATCACCACCTGACAATAAATTACCCTGTACATGTGGATTACAAGTTGCATTATTATGATGCATTAGAATCAATCTGAGTACTAACGATAATGGGTAGTTGGGTGGCTAAACATGGCCCCCAATTACTGCTGAGTGCCCTGTCCTTTTGTGGCTACACAACAACTGTCATCAATATTCTCTCATAGAGAATGTTTTCGGGGCACCTGGGTGGCTTAGTTGGTTAAGCGTCCGACTTTTGCTTAGGTCATGATCTCGCGGTTCGTGGGTTCGAGCCCCGCGTCGGGCTCTGTGCTGACTGCCAGCTCAGAGCCTGGAGCCTGTTTCAGTCTGTGACTCCATCTCTCTCTGACCCTCCCCTGCTCACGCTGTCTCTCTCTCTCTCTCTCCTAGAAATAAATAAAAACATTAAAAAAAATTTAAAAAAAAATATTCTCTCATAGAGAATGTTTTCTTATCAGCATTATGTCCTCAAAACATCCCTGGAAGGCAGGTCGATACTGATGGGCTTTTTTTTGAAGAAAACAGAGAGGCATGGAGAGGTTAAGTGAAAATTAGCAGAGGCGGTACCACCATTCCATAACAGAAGCCAAGGTACAGAAGCAAAGGGTGTTGGCTTGCTCTTTTGATGACAGCAGCACCTACTGAATGTGGTGGATTGGTTTGTAGTCACTTTCTCAGCTGTAGCGAAAAGCATAGATTCCTTAAGCCACTACAGATGGAATATCTGGTTGTAGCACAGAGCACAGAACCACAGAATACATTTTTAACTCTGTCANGCATAAATCAATGAACGAACGGTACTTCTTGAGCTCCTCTTATGCTTTTTGTTAGTGGCTGAAAAGGATACAAGAGAAGTAAAAGACAGTTACTTTTCTCGGAGAGTGTATAATCTACTTGGGGGTGGAGGTGAGTAGATTTAAACACAAATGAAGACCAAGCAAAAATCATGAAAAGCCTAAGTATCAAGTGACAATCCTGCTTGTCCTAGTCATTAGAAGAAAAGAATGAGAAAACCTGAAAGGTAGGATTTTGGTACATTCCTACATAAAAGTTACCAGAAGAAATTAAGCTGACCAATATATTAGACACTTCTGTCAACAGTGAATGCACTCACAAAAGGGATGGCCAAAGGGGATGAACAGGAGAGAGCATGAGGTAAACTAGAAGGACAGATGAGGTTAAGGGAACCAGGATGGAGGTATCTGCCATTACTTGAATATAATCATGCAATTTAAAAAAATGTTTATTTTTTAAAATGTTTATTTTTGAGAGAGAGAGGGCAAGCAGGGGAGGGGCTGAGAGTGGGGGATAGAGGATTTGAAGCAGGCTCTGCACTGACAGCAGAGAGCCCAATGTGGGGATCGATCCCTTGAACCATGAGATCATGACCTGAGCCAAAGTCCAATGCTTAACCAGCTGAGCCACCCAGGTGCCCTGATCATGTCAATTTTGAACCAAAGTCCACTGATAGGGCCTGCTTCCTTGGGGACACCACTAATCAGACAAGTATATCTGCTTGGCATTGCCCTATGTACAGCTAAGAGCTAGCGGGCAGATAATTTGAGATGGAGTGCTCTGGTGAGTGGATGGGAGGCAGATAGTCTGTGTTGTGGGCCACTCTTCTCGTTTTAGCTGTTAGGCATACAAAGTGGACAACCTGTCATTCTATTTTAGAAATGAAGGTGTTTGACTTGTGTGCCTGTGTAAGTGGAGCATTAGTCCACTCATGGGGTTTCTGCAAGGAGAGATTGAATTTTCCTAAAAAAAGCATTTTGGATCTGTTTTAGTGACTTAGCTGGTATTCATCAGTATTCAAGATGATGCCTTCCTGAGCCATTTCACTTTGCACTTTCTTGTGCTCCACAGCCTCAGGCTATATACCTCACCTTGCCTTGTCTTACAAACACACTGGCTGTAGGAGACGGGCAGGGGCTGCAGATTGTTCTAGAAAACTTGACTGCTAAGTGCACACATTATGCTGCACACAGTGGTCAGCAGTGTGACTGTCACACATGAAAGCTGAACGTTGTAAGGAACAACAGGCTAAAGAGCTTCTCTGCATCTACTTGTAAATTTCTCATTGAGGGGAATTAAATTCAGAATTGCAAACAGACTATAACTCCCTCTATAGGACCTATCCTCTACCACTACTATCTCTTTGTAGGAAATTTGAAATAGACCACAATTATGGCCAAAGGAACTGTCATACTATAAGAAGTTTGTGACTCCAGCCCCTATAGCTTCAACGTACTGTAGCTCTGATGATAGACTGGATGCAACTTTATAGCCTCAGAGCCAATCTTTGGATTTTTCCAGGAATATAAATGGCAAGTTATTGCATGAATGTTACTTGTAGAACTCAAACTGACAAGTATATTAGACACATACATCACGAGTGCATGAACTCACAACAGGGCTGGCCAAAGGAGATGAGCTGGAAAGAGAGAGCCCATAGTAAATTAGGAAGACAGATGAAGGTTAAAGGGAACCAGGAGGGAGGTGTCTGCCATTATCTGAATACAATTGTCTTTTTTGAGCCAAACTCCACTGATAGGTCCTGCTTCCCCAGGGGCAGCACTTCTCGGGCAAGCAAGCTTAGAAGTCATTTGGGAAGAAATATTTCTTTCCTCTGACATGAGCAGCTAGGTGGAAAAGATGAGCAGACATTTGCTTTGGGAGCAAGAGGTGCTGAGCTTAATGCCCATCATCTCCTAGAGATGATGATGTATTGTATATGCACATAAAATCACTACAACTGCTTGCTCTGTCCAGGGGGTCAGACTACACAGTCTTTTATCTCCAAGTGTCTGTTTTTCAATCTGGCTATATCTTGCAATCTGTTTTCAATACAGCTCAGACAGGAAGGTGTTGGTCAAGCATGCAGTGACTGACCTTCAAGCAAAACAGAATGCCAGGAGAGTAGCCTGACCTTTGCAGTAAAATTAATTTGATGCTTGCAATCTAACCTAGAGTCCATAGACTTTATTCATGTGACAGAGTCACAAGACAACTTAGCAGGGATTATTAAATTCCGTTTAAGCTCATCAGAGGGGAGAACTTAAGTTGATACATTTCAGGACACCAACGAATTAGCCAAACCATAAGGGAAAGGTAAGGCAGATTGACTTCTAGGAATAAAGTGAAAGAGGCTACACTTGGTGCACAGTAGGCACTCAATGAGAACTGATTCCATGAATGAGGCAAAAGAATAAGACAAACCTCATGTCTGACATGAGGTTCTCTCTGAAGAGAGACCCTTCCCTACCACACACAGATTCAACTTCAATCCTTTTCAGCTTCTTATACAGGGAAGCCATTTGGCAAGTACCAGAGATCCCAGGGTAAGGCTGGAATGTGAGTGGGTTTGCAGATGGTATAAGACATGCCATATTTCCACATTCCCCTTCCCATTCCAGCTGGTGGTAGGAAGTTTGGGGCAGGAGATCGCTAATCAGAAATGGAGGAAGCCAAATAGATAATAACAAATTAAAAAGAATGCATCTTACCCAAGAGGGCTAAGAGAACTTCAAACAGGAAAACAATGTGGGGGTCTCTGCAACAGTAATACCAACTCCAGCATTACCCAGGAGGAATCAGTGTTCCAGCTGCTGCACTGTAACAAGTGTGTTATATATAAAGGCCTAATGTTTTCAGTGGGAAATCATGGTTGGTTTTATTTAGGCAATATAATAATGTAACTTCCTGAATCTGATGCTCTTTATTTGAACATTCATTATAATGATTCATCTCTGCTCTTCTTTCTTTACCAAGGATGTTTGCATTCTACTAGCAAATATAATTTCATAGAAGATAATAAGTGAATAAAAATTATCCAATATATTTCCATCATGGGAACAGAATACTTCAATGCTCTGTTTTGCATCATTCTGCTGATTTCAATAAGCTTTTCTTTAATAGATATTACTCATCATCACAGAGTCAGTACTAATTTAATATCACAGAGATAATCTGATTTTGTCTAAGTGAACCCCCTTATTTTGTTTCACAGGAAACTGAACATTTTCCAGTCTAGAGGTTCCACAGAAAGTATGCTGACTTTGTACCTAAGAGACACTTAGCACTAATGTGATTCTCTAAATGGTTGTTAGCATTTTACCTTGTATGAATAGTTAACTGGGTACCTGCAATATTTCCCCTGCAGGATTTAAGAACTTTGGGGGCAGGAATGGTATCTTATATACTGTTAACTTATCCCCAGGATATGGCATAGTGAATGAACAAATAGCGAGTATAGCGCTGTATCAGTTTTAACCTACTTTAATCTGCTGAGAGCATTGGATTGCCTGACAATAATGGTGGCTCACAGTACTTGTTGGTTATTTTTTTAAATAGAGATGCTTTCCTTAACTTTGCTAAAAAATGTCCCCCAAGTTAATTTTGCTAATATTTTCTATATTAATTTTTTTCTTTCACTAACTAAGCTTAGCCTACCTAAGAGCAATACCCTCTACTAGGGATACCCCTGGTAAGCTGATTAGTTCTGTCTTCCAAAATGTTCTCAAGTCATGGGAATAAAATAGGGGAACCATAGATGATATTCAAAATATTCAAACAGCAGCAAGGCCTGAGCAAACAGAATTGGACACTGAACCTTAGCAGTGGAGCAGGCCCCAGGAGACCCCGTGGCTGTGCCAGAGGTCAATCCATTATTGTCAGACAATGGGGAAGCCTGGAGAATACCAGGAGGATCAGGGTGGCCTGTGTGACAGGTGGTCACTTAGGCAGATCTGGACAGTGATTATTTATTGGCCAGGGTAGCCAGTGATGACTTAGGGGGTTCTTGGCAGTAACTATTTACCAACTGGTATAGGAGTTTTATTCATGATTATTAAACTGATATAGCCATTCAGTGTACACTGTCTGAATATCAGCCTGAAGGTAGAGGACCTATTTTCACCCACACATGCAGCATAAAGAAGCAGATACTCCTACCCACAGCTGCAGTCTCCTTAAGTATTCTGTCTTAATCCTCATAGAAATCTTTGTGATCAAAGTTATTCCTTATATTAAGCCCACATGAAAAAGCCTTTCCTACAGAAATATTAATCTATCTTCTCTTGTTCTGTCTTCCCAGGGTATGAACTGCTAGTCGCTTTTTATCTGTTAAACATGTTTTCCCCTTTAAAAGAATTATTTAAAATTGTTATTTTGAGCCTAAAAAGAAAAACAAATGCTAACATCTATAGCTCTTCCTCTCTCTGCAATAGAAGGTGAGTCAGGTAAGGGCAGCCAATAAGTAGAGACATATGGTAGGAGACTAAGGAGCTGTCCTTGCTGTCTTCTGCTTGAGTGGAGAAAGAAAAAAAAATGAAAACAATGGCAGAAGCTGAAAAATAAAGAGCTCTCCCTTCAAACCATTAGAATCAATGTAAACAAAACTGTCATGTTTTTGTGCTCTTTTAAAATAATTTTTATCCTAGGGGTGCCTAGGTGGCTCAGTTGGTTGAACGTTGGACTCTTGATTTCAGTCAAGACCATGATCCCAGGGTCATGGGATCGAGCCCCATGTTGGCCTCTGCATGGAGTCTACTCAAGATTCTCTCTCTTTCTCCTTCTGCCCCTCTCCTCTCTCTCTCTCAAATAAAAAAAATGTTATAAAATCATTTTGATCCTAATCCAATATCCAGGTCTCTGGTTGGTAGATATACTCCACTTCAACACACAGTAGCTGCTGAGGTACCTTGTATCACCCATTCTCACCTGTGTGTGCCGACTCACCAGAGCTGTGTCGCCATGAGCAGCAATTGCTTCTCTGCCAGAAGAGCAGCTGTGTTCCAAGGTCTTGGTTTGGGTAAGCTTGTCTTGCCAGTTAGTGTTAAGTTTCCTTTGTAGGAATGCTAGTGAAATTGCTCAGAAAGTTGGATAGGGCATGTGGGAAATTGGCAAGGTGAGTAATTCCTGTTTCTCTAGAGGTGATGGCTGCAGCTATATTATCTATTGTGAACAAATGACAGCTGCAAGATACTTAGGTACAGGCTGGGTAAAAGGGTGAGTCAGAATCACAATTTCTGCCTGGAGGAATTTATAAACAATCGTATTGGACATGAGGTGTTCAGCACACTCTGGTGCTAGAGAGTCAAGCCTGAGATTTTCACTTAGTAACAGCATCAAATGAGAAAGTAAGAATTCTCACAAATTTATGTTTAAAAAAAAACCACAGGAGCATCAAGTATGCCTTACTTTCTGGGACACTCCTCAGATTGCGAGCTGGACAGACAAAAAAAACTTGGGGTACACACTACTAAACAGTTTCAAATGGCATGTCACATACTAGCTCAGAGGCAGAGGACTTGCTACAAGTCTTTGTGAGTCCAAGGAAATATCCCCCAAACAGTGCTTTTAGTCCTCATCAACTGCAATATAAAGAGATCTCCAGTAAAGTAAAGCCCTATTTCTTGTGTCTAAGATTTCCTTGTGAAGCAGAGGTTCCTTAGGTAGGATTAATGCCTGTGGAATATACACTGCAAATAATGGCTGGGGGCCCACAGCATAGAAGAGCTCTGACAAGCATGCCCAGTGGGAGAGACTGAGTGGACAGTCAGACTCCTCCAATTTTCATGCCTACCCCTGCCTCCTGCTAAGTTGTGTGAGCTTCAAACACAAAGGTTAAGATGCCTTACCCAGGGATTTCACTTATGCAGTAATAGACCAACCAAATATTTATACATGAGTGTAAATGGCTGCTTGTGAAGCACCTAAAGCTTTTTTCAACATAGGAGAAGTTTGTATATGCCATTTGGTCTGTACCCTGCCAGGGGCATATTGCATTGACATTAGAAAAATGTGCTCTTTTCAAGAAGATTTAGTCTCATTTCCCCTTTCTTCCTACTTTCTCTTTAATAACTGGAAACAGAATGAGACTTCAATTTTAGGATGATTTAGAGGTCTGGGAGTTGGCTCTTTCTTCCCTTGGTGTGTGACCAACTTCAAAGGAGCAATTGTGTAACTACTGAGGAAATTAGTTCTTTGCCAAGAGATGAAGATCTTTTGTCATAAGCCAGAATAAATAACTAAGCCCTCCCGTCTCCATCTCAGGAGGGCCTCTGGGCTAAGAGGAATGTCTGTCTGGTGGTCTAGGGTTGCTCACTAGAGCAGCAGGCAGGCAGCTGGTCAAGAATATTGTTTGTGCTCCTTGTGCAAGAAGAAGCACTGGAGTCGAGAAGTTAGGGTGAGTGTGGGGAAAACAAAGGAAATAGGCAGTAAACAAATTAACAGATGTATACAGCACAATGCCTATTGAGTACACACCTCTATGTATAACTACCACTTATTGAGCGCCTTCTCTGTGCATATTACTGCGCTAGGCAGTTTATATGCATCTTATCCTCATAACAACTTTATGAAGCAGGTATTTGGATTCTCATTTTATGGAGGAGCAAACTGAGTCTGGAAAGTTTAAGTAACTTGCTCAAAGGCTTCATAACATCAAAGATGGGCCAAGATTTGAACACACATTTCCATCTTTTGACCCTAAGTGATGGGCATTATATTTGGACATTGCCTATACTTAGTCCTCACAACCTTCTTGAGTTGCAGGTATGACTATCTTTATTCACATTTCGTCCACAGAAGTTAAGGATCTTGCCCAAGATCACAGAGACAGTAAATGGCAGAAGATTCTAATCAAAGCCTGATTCCAAAGCCCAGGCTCTTAACCACTGAACTCTACCACCTCTACTGCCATCTGACATATGTCAGACAATTTGGTAAAAATCTGTCCCCATTCCAATTGGTATAGTGAAGGTAGGTGGAGAACAAAGTGTTGAGGGTAACTTGAATTTAGTAGTCAGGGCAGGAGAGGTTGAATAGTAGAACTAGAGCTATAGCTACCATTTTCCCTGGGGGCTGATTTTACACAGCATGTGGGGAGGGGCGATTAAAGACATATGGAGACAGAGGGTAACTGATTTCTATCCCTTCATTCCCTAATTATAAGAGGATGAGAGACCAGTCAAAACACGAGCTGGATATAGGAACTAACACTATTAGAGAGTTACTATTATCTGAGCTGGGTTGATGTGCAAGTTATTAACGTATTGCCTTTTAGCTCCAAATTCACCCTTGTTGCTTGCTCTCTGAAAAGGGTTCTGGGCCCTTTAAATATTTTACCTTTGTCAGCTGGCACAATGTTAAGCTTTGTTAGTAGGGGGTACAAGAGAAACATTTCAGAAGGAAGGGGCTTTTCTTCCCAGTACCAGTGTGCTGGTGTGCTTGCCTTGCAGGCTCCTGTAGTGGAAAGACCCACCTTCCCAGTACCTCACTCTAGCAGCACACACAGCTTCCCCAGCTCCAGGTTTCTGCAGTGCCTGCAGCTTTCCCGGTGTGAAGTTCCTGTAGTACATGGTAATCAGCAGCATTGAGCAGCATTTCCCAGTAACCCTTGCTTGGGTAGTTTTATAGTGGAGTGCCGATGCTAAGCTCCCTCCCAGTGAGCAACTTTTCTTGGCACTATAGAGAATAGATTTCTTAGAAATTCCACAGGGCAGATATTTTCAAAGTTCCAGGAG
>NW_027530366.1:1325656-1325891 GCF_008692635.1 Crocuta crocuta
GAAATCTACAAAGTTCCAGGAGGCAGAGTTCCAGCGAGTTCTGCTGGCACAGCACCACGGCAATTTCTCTGCTAAATCCATTGAGCCACAACTGTACCCTTTACTACAAGATCTGGATCTCATCCTTGGGGAAAGGATTGCACCTTGGTTGCTCTAACTCAGCAGTAGGTATAGTGGATGTTCCTTATCTCTACTATTCTTACATTTTTACAGCTCTCTTTATTTCTTTTTAGCC
>NW_027530366.1:1325997-1336832 GCF_008692635.1 Crocuta crocuta
ACAGCTCTCTTTACTTCTTATTAGCCATCTCCTGTTACAGTTAATACTTATATTAAACCTTCTCTGTTCGAATTACTGTGTTGTTTCTCTTTCCTGATTTTCCCCAGACCAATACAGTTAGCTTCTTCTTCCTAGATCTCAAAGTAAGATGATTCCCAGGGAAAAGGAAGGGACTGAAGGTAAGAAAGATGGCCTTGTCCCAGAAACAAGGTCTAAAGGGAAAAGAGCATCTAGTTTTTCAGGAGGCAGTAGATGTCTTCTCTTTCTTGCTTTCCTTCCACTAAAGAAAATGAATTAGAACACCCATGACCTCTTTTTTTTCATAGTTTATTATCAAGTTGGTTTCCATATAACACCCAGTCCTCATCCCCACAAGTTCCCTCCTCCATGCCCATCACCCTCCTTCCCCTCTCCCCCATACCCATCAGTCCTCAGTTTGTTCTCAACATTCAAGAGTCTCTCATGGTTTGCCTCCCTCCCTCTCCCCCCCCATTTCCCCCTTTCTTCTCCCCCACGGTCCTCTGTTAAGTTCCTCCTAATCCTCCTATACGTGCAAACATATGGTAGCTGTCCTTCTCTGCCTGACTTATTTCGCTCAGCATAACACCCTCAAGGTCCATCCGTGTTGCTACACATGGCCAGATTTCATTCTTTCTCATTGCCATGTAGTATTCCATCCTATAGATAAACCACATCTTCTTGATCCATGACCTCTTAACTGTTGGGATTCTTTTAATGAGGAGGAAAGAACCTGCTAGATAGGAAAGGCAAGTGGAGTCTGAAGAGTGCTTGGGCCATGAGACTTAAAGGGTTTATGATCATTCCTAGTCCAAACTGTACTTGAAATTCAGTAGTCCAGGTGCTCCAAAAGAGAAGCAGGTATCAGTGAAGACAGTCTCAAAATGACCACCCTCTTTAAGAAAATGATGAATATTGAACTGAAAATCTCTATGATTGCCCACAGAATTCTTCTTTCAAAGTTCAGGTTGTTTCCTCCATAGCCAGAGATATAATATTTTCCTTTTTTTGACATGACTCTCCTGTGGACACATTTATAGAAATTTCCAGACAGCTTGCAATGTTCTGAATTCTGGAAAAACTTCTGAAATCTCAGGATACAAGTTAGGTGTTTAGAGTTGGTATGTTTTTCAAGTGCCACACGGAGAAATGGTTTTTAACAGTGACAGAACATCATTATTTTTGTATTACTCATGGATTTGTGCAGCTGAGTTCTTTCTGAATTTCAATAAAGCATTTTCCCTAACATGTGTTAGTAATTAAGCACTACCTTTCTAATTTTGTTCTCTTTATGCCTTTATGCTTCCCTGCCCCTCCCACCACCTCAAACTGCAATACTGCCCCCTGCCAAAGCTCAATGAATGCAAAATGGAAGGCAAGCAGTTAAGTAGGAGAGGATAAGAAAATGTAAATCTCAAGGTCTGAGAATCAACTAAAATGCTTCCTGTACATGATACAAGATCATCTTTGGAGAATTTAGGAAACACCAACCCAGATCAAATTCAGAGACACTAAAAGCATCATAGTTAATCAGGCAGCCTGCTCAGTCACTGGGAGGTTTCCAGTATACACTTGGAGGCCAAAGTCCCCCTAAACCTTTACTAGCCTTCCTTCTTTCCCTCCATCCTCCACATATATGCACATGTATACACATAAAGGGATCACACTGCAAAGAATGGAATGAGAAAATGAGCAATGCATCAGAGCAGTTTGATGGTTTGTACTGTAGCAGCTGACGGGGACAGGTAGAATAGGTGATATGTAGGGGTTTGTTGCCCCAGTTACAACTTCCTCTTGAAGAGTCAGAAGGTCACTTATATAAACCAAGGGTTTCTGTAAACCAGTAAAGACTTGCCTTCATTTTCAAAACAGGAATCAGTCCTCTCTTGCTGTCATTATAATGATTATAGATTAGAGAATTGGTTTTTAGCCAGGATAACTGGATGGTCTGGCACATGAAGTGATATTGAGAGGAGGTGTGGCCTAAAGTTTAAGATAAGTCCTATGATCAAGACCTGGATTTGACTCCCAGATTTACCGCTAACAATAAACAAGGTACTTAACCCCTCTGAGTCAGTTTCTCATTTACAAAATGAAAATAATAGTATGTGCATTATAAAATGTTATGAAGAATGAATAAAGTTTCCAGCAAAGAGTAAAAACTCCATATATGTTAGCTACTATTATTCTATAGTATTATTTACTAAAAAGCACACTGTCATAATATCCTCAGTTCCTTTGCTCTCTTTTGCCAGTTTTGGAGGTGTGAATGAAAGTGGTGATGCACATATGTTCATATTGACTTTTGATAAAGGTGCAAAACAAATTCAGTGATTTTCAGCAAATGCTGGACATTTGTAGGGAAAAAAATGAATGAGAAAAAGAAACTTGATCTAAGTCATAGACCTTATACAAAAATTAACTCAAAATGAAACATGGACTTAAATGTTAAATGTAAAGCCTTAGGGGGAAAAGTAGAGAAAAAATCATTGGGAATCTAATGATAAAAAGAGTTCTGGGGCACCTGGGTGTCTCAGTCGGTTAAGCATCCGACTTTGGCTCAGGTCATGATCTCACGGTTTGTGGGTTGGAGCCCCGCATCGGGCTCTGTGCTGACAGCTCAGAGCCTGGAGTTTGCTTTGGATTCTGTGTCTCCCTCTCTCTCTGACCCTCCCCTGCTCACGCTGTCTCTCTCTCTGTCTCTCTTAGAAATAAATAAAGCATTAAAAAAAAGAGTTCTTAGGCTTGACGCCATAAGCGTGACTCATAAAAGGAAAAATTGAGGGGTGCCTGGGTGGTTCAGTTGGTTAAGCATCCAACTTTGGCTCAGGTCATGATCTCACGGTTAGTGGGTTCGAGTCCCACATCTGGCTCTGTGCTGACAGTTAGCTCAGTGTCGGGAGCCTGTCTTCAGATCCTGTGTCTCCCTCTCTCTCTGACCCTCCCCTGCTCACGCTGTCTCTCTCTCTCTCAAAATAAATAAAAAACATTAAAAAATTAAAAAAGGAAAAATTGATAAATGAGATCTCATCAAAATTAAAACTATTCATCTGTGAAAGACCTTATTAAGAGGATGAAAAGGCAGGCTATGAAGTGGGAGAAAATATTTGCAAACCACATATTTGACAAAGGACTAGTATCTAGAATATATAAAGAACTCTCAAAACTCAGTAGAAAAAAAAAAGATAAATGATTCAATTAGAAAATGGGCAAAAGGCATGAAGAGACATTTCACCAAAGAAGAAATATAAATGGCAAATTTGCACATGAAGAGATGTTTAACATCATTAGTTATTGGGGAAATGCAAGTTAAATCCACAATGAGAGATCATTACACACTTGTCAGAATGGCTAAAAATTTTTAAAATTATATAGCTGTAAACCACATATCCATTAAGGGGTTAATATCCAAATATACAAGGAACTCATATTCCCAGTTAAGGAACTCATTAAACCCAGTTTAATATGGGGAAAAGACTAAATAGACATTTTTCCAAGGAATACAAATGGTACATTTNATAAAACATTAAAAAAAATAAATAAAAATGATGAGATAATAACTGTTGACAAGGATGTGGAGAAAAGGGGACTCTTGTACACCATTGGTGGGAATGTAAACTGGTAGAGCCACTATGGGAAACAGTACAGAGGTCCCTCAAGAAATTAACAATAGAACTGCCATATGATTCAGCAATCCCTCCCCATGGGTATGTATCTAAAGTAAACAAAATCATTATCTTGAAGAGATATCTGTATTCTTACATTCATAGCAGCATTATTCACAATAGCCAAGTATGGAAACAACCTAACAGCCTGTTGACAGATGAATGGATAAAGAAAATGTGGTATATATAGACAAAGAAATATTATACAGTCTTAAAAAAGAAGGAAGTCTTGTCATTTGCAATAACATGGATGAACATGGATGATATTACGCTAAGTGAAGAAGCAGACAAAGAAAGATAACTACCTGGTATCACTTATATGTGGAGTCTAAAATAAAGTCAAACTCATAGAAGCAGAGCAGAAAAGTGGTTGCCAGGGCTACAGGAAGGAAAAACGGGGAAAGGTCGGTAAAAAGGCACAAACATTATAAAATGAATAAGATCTGAGGATCTAATGAATATCATAGCAACTAGAGTTGATAACATTGTGTTGTATAATTGAAATTTGCTAAGAGAGTAGGACTTATATGTCACACACACACACACACACACACACACAGATAAATATATGATGTAAGGGATGTGTTGACTTGATGGGGTGAATCCTTCAGTAGAGTATATCAAATCATCATGTACACTTTAAATATCTTGCAATTTTATTTGTCAATTTTACCTCAGTAAAGCTGGGAAAAAAATGACTACACCAGATACTGGCAAGGATGTAAAGATCTGGACCATTCATACACTATGAATGTGGAAATGTGAAATGGTACAATCACTTTGGAAAAGTTTCGCTGTTTCTTTAAAAAATTAAACCTGCAACTCCTGAAAGACCCAGACATTGCACTCTGTGCATTTATCCCAGAGAAATGAAGACCTACATTCACATAAAATCCTGTACATGAATGAAAATAATAGCTTTATTCATAATAGTAAAAATCTGGAAAAAACCAAGATGTTCTCAACAGGTGAATATTAAACTATGGCACATCCATACAATGGAATACTACACAATTGACTATTGATACATACAATTATCTGAAAAAATCTTGAGGGAGTTATGCTGAGTGAAAAAAAGACAATCTAGAAAGGTTACATGCTGTATGATTTTATTTATATGAATGTCAAAGTTTTAGAAATGGAGAATATATTAGTAGCTGGTGTAAGGCAATAAGGAGGGGGGCAACAGGAGGGATCCTTGTGGTGGCTGAACCATTCTGCATACTGACTGCACCAACGACATTATCTTGGTTGTGCTATTGTACTATAGTTCTGCAGGATGTTACTGGGTAAAAGGTATATGGGATCTCTCTGTATTATCTCTTGCAACTGCATGTGAATCTTCAAAATTATCTCAAAGAAAGTTTTAACTTTTCAAAAAAGGAAGGGGGAGGGGAGGCTGGGCGGCTCAGTTGGTTGAGTGTCCCACTTCGGCTCAGGTCATGATCTCACAGTTCGTGGGTTCAAACCCCATGTCGGGCTCTGTGCTGACGGCTAGCTCGGAGCCTGGAGCCTGTCTTTGGATTCTGTATCTCTCTCTCTGACCCTTCCCTGCTCGGCTGTCTCTTTCTGACTCTCAAAAATAAATAAAAAACAAAAAAAATTAAAAAAACAAAAAAGGAAGGGGGAAAAAGATATGGAAAGACAGAAGCAGCAGAGTAGAGACAGACCCTCCTGTTTCCAATTCAGTTAAGATATGTGTCCCAGATTATAGGAGGGTTTCCAGTTTGGCAGGCTAATCCAATGAAGTGCAGACATCCCCCCAGTGTAGGAAAGAAAGCAAGGCAGACTTTTCCTGCAGATAGAGTGCCTGCTCCACTCACTGGGATATCAGTTATTAGTTATTGCTCTTATACATTTGGAAACTGGGGGGTATATGACAATTAATAAAGGTTAAGAAGCTCTGGGTTAGAGCCAGAACTAGTAAAGTTCCTAAAAGTCTTTTTTTTTTAATTTTTTTTTTATTTATTTCTAGGAGAGAGAGAGAGCGTGAGCAGGGGAGGGTCAGAGAGAGAAGGAGACACAGCCTCTGAAAGAGGCTCCAGGCTCTGAGCTGGCAGTCAGCACAGAGCCCGACGCGGGGCTCGAACCCACGAACCGCGAGATCATGACCCAAGCGAAAGTCGGACGCTTAACCGACTAAGCCACCCAGGCGCCCCAAAAGTTCCTAAAAGTCTTGCAGGCAGCTCTGTTGCTGGTACCAAAGCCTCCTTTCAGATTGTTTAAGCTGAGGGGATGTCTGAGCAAACAGTATTTTTCTGCTTGGCTCCTGAAGAAAAGAGACAACAGAGAGAAGCCACAGGACAGCTCTCTCCTTGAAGACAGCATGGAAAAGGAAAAGAGAAAACTTAGAATGGTCAAGGAGGAAAGACTGAGGATTACAAGCTTGACAAGAAGCAGAAATTTCTCTGCCCCCATGTGCTGGGATAATTGGGCATCTCTTTACCTATCATGGATGCCATGCAGTACTTCCAGCAACTTGGAAGGAAAACATTGAGTAAAGACCAATTGAGTTGTTGACATCTCATTTCTAAAGGCTAATGGTTCAGAGGTGAGTGATTGCACAAACTATTAACGAGCAGTTTGCTTTTCCCTCTCAACGATGATCACTACAGGGAGAATGCATTTATACCACTGTCGAGTATTTATTTTCAAACAAACATAATAATCTTTCTTGCTCTTCCCTTCTTTTCTGTAATGACATTTAACTATCAGATTTGATTAACACTGACTTTTAGGCCTCCCGATACACCGGCTTTCTGTTTACTAAATCCACTGAAAGATGCCTAGCCCAGGTGGTCTACCTACAATCAGCAGAATTCCTTGGGTCAGATGAATGTTAAATGTGTCTGAATTAAGGCATTCTAAGATTAACCAAGAACTCCATTAATGTAAGTGCCTGCTGTAGCAATAGGGATGTGGCTGTCCCATGGGAACAGTGCAGGCCTAGCTCTACCTCTGTGCCCATTTCCCATCTTCCCTAATACTTCACGGGCAGAAAGGAGCTTCTTGGGCTTCCCTGTGCATTTTGGGTTCAGCCCATTTCCACCTTCCTGTCTTTTCCACCTTCTCTTCTGACTGCCAATTCTATTATCTCAATCAGATATTTGATCCTGCTAGAAGTGCTGTGTGTGTGTGTGTGTGTGTGTATTTTTTTAATAGAGCCTTCCAGTTTCCTTTGGGCTATTATGTTCTCCTGAAGCAAAGCTTTGCTGTCAGTCATTAATATTTAATGTGACTAGAAGCTTTCACAAAACCTAGTGAGATGCACAAGCTTTAAGTGGCAAAGCTGTTACTTAATGATCTCAGGTGGATACACTAATTCAACCTACCCGTGAGAAAAGGTGATCTTCTAGTCCCTCTGGCTCTGTATCTACATTAATATAACTGAAACCTCCTCCATTTATGAAACATCCATCTACCCTAGAACAGACGGCTCTAGGATTTTTTCCTGACATCATAAAATTAACTGATGATTTCTAAAAAAACTGTAAAAGAATAAAAAAATACAAGTGTGAAAAGATGTACATATGATGAATCTCTCTTATGACATTGCTATAAGAAGAAAATAAATTANTATTTGTCCTTCTCTGCCTGTCACATTGTTCTTTATATCTTTCTTTACTGTCTAAAATTTTTTTAAAAACATACACAGCAAAGATATCTTGTTAAAAATACTATGGGATCATAGCTATACAACTTACAAATTACTTTTACTTGAAATTGCAATCTAAGTGACCTTTATATTTCCATTCAAGCCCTCGATGTTAATCTAGAGCAGAGGCTGGCAAACTCTTTTATAAAGGACCAGATTGTAAATATTTTAGGTTTTGTGTGCCATATCACCTCTGTCATAACTACTCCACTCTGCTCATGTAGGGCTAAAACAGCCAGAAACAATATGTAAATAACTGGCATGGCTATGTTCCAATAAAACTTTATTTATAAAAACAGGCAGTGGGCTGGATTTCAACCACAGGCTGTGGTTTACCAAACCCTGCTCCAGAGTACTAAATAAAGGAGGCTGAAGTTCCATGTGCCTTGAGAATTAATCTGGTTTCATCTGTTCTCTTGGGTCAATGCAAAGAAGAGGTTGCTGCTCTCCAAAGTTGAGGCCAAAATGGCTTGGAGACATCAGAGGAGCTTCTTAATTTTTGCTTCTTGGTTTTATAATTTTCCTATTCCCATATTTGGGCCATGCTTTATCTAACATTCTCTGCCCACCAAAGTGAACCCTAGATCTGACCTAGATTCAGCCATGGTTACAGAAGCCCCGTAAGGAACTCAAAAGGGTTGAAGAACTTACAATCACTAACTGAGTGACTTTAGCTAAACCCAGAAAGTCCAAAAGATTCAGTGTTCTTACAGCCCAGAAGTATTAACATACTTTATAAACCAGTGTTCCGAGGAGATGGATAATTATATCTGTCCACAGGAAAACTTTTGAGGAATCTTAAAATGTTCAACAGCCTAATTTAGGAGTTTAAAAGACTTACATAGCTGAGACACAATACACATGGGGAAAAAAGGGAAGTTTTTGCTGAAGATGGCCAGGCACTTTTATTCACAGAAAACACCCCTGATTCCCAGAAGGGCAGTGCAAGAAGGATTTAATTCATGCCTTTGCTTTCAGTCACAATCGGTGTTGCAATTTATTAAAGCAATTTACTTGACATATCCAATCTGTAAAGAGTATTTCCCACCTCTTCTTTTCTCTTCAATGTAAGGAAGATTAAATTATTGCTTTATACACACACATACACACACACACATGCACACGCACACACCTGAAATGCTTCCAAAAATATTGCTTCCATATCATCTCAATCATATTACCTAAAATATTATTCACTCATATTTAATAGTCTGGCCACTCCAAGGAAGTCACCTAAGAATTGAATGTTTTAGGTACAGGATCCAGGGAACCAGAGAGAGGCCCATCATCAGGATTGTGGGGTATGGCAAACCTAGATGTCCTGAATTCCTAACCTGGGAACATCTGACATATTTACTAATAGAATCTCAGGACTTGGAGGGCACTTGTGGAGTGGCCTACCATAACAGGCCTTTCATAAGGGTGGGGAGTTGGCTCAGGTGAGAAGAAGGAAAGGGAAGCAGGAAAACATCTCCAAGAGAACCAAGAACATTTGACAGTGTTTAGAAGATTCAAAAGGGAGTGGGGAGGGGTGGAGTCCAGATGTTAGTTGAGGTAAATGTGATCAAAGGGCAAAAGGTAGAAGGGAGGGAAACAGACATCCTGCTAGTACCATAGCTACCATTTGACAGAGGCAGGTTGAGTGGTTTATTCAAGGTGCTTCGTCAATTGTCTTGAAATGTAAATTCACTCTTTCCAGTTTCTACTCTTACATTATATCTCATCATGCCACCCAGCTGCTCATGAAGTTGGTGCCTGTTCACTTTCCTGAAGATTTAAAAAAACTTAGAAAAATACTTAGTAGTATGTAGGTGTAAAATAGTTGCTTGAGTCTTCTGTGGAAATGGCAGAAAATTTTAAGGTGTGCAAACTGCTTTAAAATGTGTAAGTGCCTGATTCAGAATAAATGGGGATGAGACGTTCCAGTTGTTCCCAGCTAGATTTAGAGGCAGTTTTCCAATTCAGAGAGTGACACGGAAATTGCTATTGTTACTTAAAAAGTTTCGAACATTTAACTTAAATGAACTCATGTAGAGGAAAGTACAGTGAATAGGAAGTATGGGCACTTAGAGAAACTTGGGCTTCTAGTGTTAGCTCTGTCACTGAGATTACTATGTGATCCTGACTAAGTTACTCTCTCTCTGAATGTTAGTTTCCTCACCTGTGAGATGATGAGGTTGGACTCCATAATCTCTAAAAGACCTTTCACCTCTCACCTTTTATGATTCTGTAATTCCTGGTGGGTTTTTTTTTCACTCCTGACATTTATTTGCAAGGGTCATTCTGCCATCCACACAATTTAAGTTTTCAGTAAATCATGGATGGTCTTAAATAAAATCTCCCCCTTGAAAAGGGGAAAAGAACAGGATGTTTGTGCTGAAATGGCTCATGTCAGGTATGACCTTTTTAATTCAGAGCAGCTCTCTAGTGGTTCATTAACTCACCCCATGGGCAGCACAGCAGGCAAGTACTATTATAAAAGGCCCCAACTGTGTAGCGAGAGAGAGCTGCCCTATTACCCATTGAAAACAAAGTGGTTTCCTCTTTGCACCTACATGGGTCAATTTTTAGATCAAGAACATACGATTCTATCACTGAAGGAATACTGGCCAACTGACAGATATCCTGTGCCAAGTCTAAAAGGAGGACGAAGCTGGAGTACTTCCTACAGGAAGTGATGGAATTACTTCTAAAAAATTGATAACTGTGGCTCTCTTTCTTAGAGAATTAGAAATGCCTGGGAAACAGAATAGTAAATAATAATAGCCTATTCTTGCATTGTGCTTTACATTTTACAACACATGCCAATAAGTGAATTTTTTCATTTTTTTTAAAGTTTATTTATTTATTTTGAGAGAAACAGAGAGAGTATGAATAGGGGAGGGGCAGAGGGAGAGGGAGAGAGGGAGAGAGGGAGAATCCCAAGCAGGCTCCCCACTGTCCATGCAGAGCCCNCTGTGCCAAGTCTAAAAGGAGGACGAAGCTGGAGTACTTCCTACAGGAAGTGATGGAATTACTTCTAAAAAATTGATAACTGTGGCTCTCTTTCTTAGAGAATTAGAAATGCCTGGGAAACAGAATAGTAAATAATAATAGCCTATTCTTGCATTGTGCTTTACATTTTACAACACATTTCAATAAGTGTATTTTTTCATTTTTTTTAAAGTTTATTTATTTATTTTGAGAGAAACAGAGAGAGTATGAATAGGGGAGGGGCAGAGGGAGAGGGAGAGAGGGAGAGAGGGAGAATCCCAAGCAGGCTCCCCACTGTCCATGCAGAGCCCANCTTGGCCTGAGCTACAATCAAGTCAAGAGTGGGATACTCGATCAACTGAGGCACCCAGGTGCTCCCATTTACATTTTCTTAACAACCCACTGAGGTGAGAAAAATATTATCTCCCACTTACCAGATAAGGAAACCAAGGCTCAGAGAAATTAAGGACTTATCCCAGGTCTCATAATAATGGCAGAGCTGAAACTAGAATCCAAATCTTGGC
>NW_027530366.1:1337041-1337224 GCF_008692635.1 Crocuta crocuta
TTCAGCTAATTCAAAAATACACTTTTTTAACTGTCTTGTTATATGAATTGTGAGGTGTTATCAGGAGTGCAGGTTAAAGAGCAGAGATTTTAGTACTGTGTCTAGATATTGCAAAGTAATTTTACACTCATTTGAAGACTTCAGACATGGGTTTAATTTCTCATAATGGGATCAGTGGCTAGG